>NC_040033.1:5021237-5129486 GCF_000972845.2 Larimichthys crocea
TTGTTGGGGTATCACATAAGATTAGACTTCAATGGATCCCAACCTGAGAAATTTTAGCAGACAGTTGGTTTCACTAATTGTGAAGTTGTCCCACAATTCGTTCGGTCATTGAGGGTAACTCGCCCGCTGAGACAGTTAATTAACCACCACAAAACCCCCCCCCCCCAAAAAACAAAAAAAAAAAAAAAAAAAAAATAAAAAAAAAATTTAACCACCCCCCCCCCCCCCCCCCTCTCCCCCTCCCCCCCCCCCCTCTCTCCCTCCCTCCCCCCCCCACCCTCCCCCAAAAAAAAAACAAAAAAAAAAGAGGAGATTTTTAAAAAACCATTTGACACACCACTACCTGCAAAAGGTTTCAAGTCTCTGCCAAGGTGATTCTGCCAAAAAAACAACTAAAGTAAAATCTATATTTTAAGACTAAAAACATGCCCTGGTGTGTATGTGTTAGATTAGAAATAAGCCAACGGTTGTTGATTAGAAAGTCCTACAAATCTTAAAGAGCTTGAACGTGCAGACAACTTTTCCTAAAGCTCTCGATCTTTTTGCGCTCACCCACAGTTTGAACAATTGATTTGCTGAACTAATTCTCCATTCTCCCACCCTTCCATCCTGGTGACAGCTTGCGTGTTAGCTGGGTCACACGAAAACATTCCAGGCTCTGCTGGAGTTCTTTTCTTCTTTCCAGTATACAGGAATGTGACAAAAAGTATGCTATTTTATGACACTCGACAGTTTCGGGTCAATATGGACGAGGCGCTGTTCCAATGAACGATGACATGCCTTGCTTCCTCGTCTTGCTGTTTCCAAACATCAGTGATGCTGCACCTGAGAGTTAAAAAGGAACAATCCATTGGCAAATGGTTTGACATTTGGGAAAAACGGCTTACTTTACTTTCTTGTAGAGCAATCAATGAGAATCTCATGCCTAGAAGTCTAATGCTGCATGAGTTGATTCGCAATATTCCACCCAAAGAGTACATCTTGGCCAGTAATCTTCTATTTTATGTACGAGGACAGTCCGAGATGAAGCAGCTTCTTATGTTTTATACAACTACACTGGCTGAGACCCCATTCTACCCACCTGAGACTGAAACAAGGGACAGTGGAAATGTAACCACTGTTGCTGTAGCTCAGCAAAGAACCCGGACTGGTGTGAACCAGAGGGACGGATACCGACATGACTGTTTGGTCCAGGGATGGGCTGAGGTGTCAGATTGCAAAAGGCACTGGACATGTTAGGAAAGTGAAACTGTAAAACAGTATCAGCTGCGTCCAAATCTCTCAGCTGAGCAATAGAAAGACTGTTGTGTCCCAAACATGAATGCTCAAAGCTTGGCTCAGTGACAGTTTATAATTAGTGGATAGAGGCCTCCGAGTCTGTGACGTGACGCCAATGTGGAAATGTTTTAAACCTGGTTTCCAGTGAGTTAAGTAAATGCCACGTAGCCTAATTATTTATTACTTCTTTATTTATATATTTCCTGAATTTTAGGTCTTTGGAGGTGGATTGTCTACATTTAACATGTTCGCCATATCCCTTGGGAGTCCCCTTTTAAAGTTAAGTCAGCTGGAACTGAAAAATAAAAGATTTAAATATCTATGTGTATTTTTTATGTGGTCACCACTGTGGTTCGCTTCCTCTTTCGATTAACATTATAGTGGATCATTAGGAGCAGAGAGAAACAGCTTTGCTACTGTACTACAAGCACTGAGCAGATCAATCTTTAAAAAAGCAAACAAGTCAGAGCTTTTAGCCTAATAATCTGTGCTAGTAAAAAGAAAGGGATCATTTCAGCAGAGAAAACCTACACCAGCTAACTGATCATAATGTGCATTACTGCCAAAAATATTAAAAAAAACAAGATTGATTATGAAGACAAATGAAAACAATTTAAACGGAAGAAAAAACTGTAAAGCCCGAAGACGAGATTAAATCACATTGTGCAGACCTCTGGCTGAGCTCATGATGTGCACAGATGTGTGCCTCCAAGTGTGAAAATGCCTGCTGTGTAAGCAGAGAGAATAATCTTAACCCCCACATAACCTTACCACCTAGGGATGGAGAGGCAACAGTACACGCATGCCAAACCCAAAACACACACTCCCCGACAGCAGAGCAAAAACTAACACGCTCCCATCCGATGCCAATCTTGTTCACCTTGAGCTTTTCTCGTTCTTTCTCCAAAGAGATTTGTATTTTGTTTTTGGGCTAATTAAACAATTTTGCCAAATATCTTCACACAAGAATTAGACAACTAACCTTATCGCGTCGTATAAAGCTGTGAGCTGAAAATTGATTAGAATGATTATCAGTTTCATTAACCGAAGCGGTTATCTGTGCAATTCTTGTTTTACGATTCAGGCAACCATGTTTGTTTTAATGATAATTAGTTCTTCTCAGTTTGATCATTTGGATGGAATAGGCCTGAAGTGGCTCACTGGTAGCTGTGGATTTTGGTGTTGTTAGAACGTGCTGCATGAAGCTTCCAAGCAAGACGAACACATGAAATTCCAGAACATATTTGTAAGCACAAAGAAAAGTTATATGGTCTGGCTTCGGCCCTATGACAACTCTAAAACAAAGTTTTTACAATTGTGACATCAAAAACTAAATGTCCTTATATACTCTACCTACTTTCGAAACAGTAAAGTTCAGAGACAAATTGACACAGATTAATTGTTTTAACCTAAGATAACCATTATCTGAAGAAAACTAAAGCCCAAGGGTTGATCCCTGAGGTACACCAAAAAATCCAAGTCTCATTCTCCATCTCTCTTAGGCCACCAAAAGGGTTTAAAAACGGCTTTTTAAAATATTAATAAATCATTTCTAATTACTTATATCCTCTGATCCTTTCTACTACTAGGATCAACAGAATCCATTTTAGAGCACTTTTCGCGTTTCGCGATTCGGAGCTTAGAAAATCTATATTACAATAACGGTCAACAGTAACGTCATAACAAATGGCTCATAGTGCCCACTTTGATACCCATCAAGTCAGCAGTGCGATAAATGTTTTTTAAAGGACTTTTATGGGATTGTCGTCAAGATGCCAAGATTTTCCAATCCTGCCAGCACAAATAGGAACATCAAAGCGTCAGTAAGATTCTTTAGGGCTTTCTTCAGTCGTGAGAAGCGATCCATCAAACATCTACATGAACTTTAATCTTGCATATTCTTGACAGGGACCGGCTGGTGTGACCACTATCTCACGGCTGCAGTTGACAAATGCGGGGAAAAAATGGGGCTGGCCGCCAGTCCTGGAAATAATCCAGTCATCTTCTTCAAACCCTCAACTATCTCTCGGTTTAGTTTCTGTAATCTTCTCCCTACGCCTACGAGGCATCCATCAAATCATACTGCAACCCATCTTCAATCGGACCACTGACAGGAAGCGGACGCTGAGAGATTTCCTCAATACAAGCTGATTTCATAAGTTTTCTATGTTGAATGAAGGAAAGAAGACATAGGATCAATTAAGAAGAGTCACTTTTCTATCTCGGTCCGCTTCCTGTATCTTAAGGTGTTTTAATGCAACTTCGAGCAGATGCGACTTCAGCTGTACTCTGCAAACTGCACCAAAATGAAGCAAATTATCAGTCTAAAAAGGGCGAATTCAGCTGCGAGGGAGGATAAAAACATCCGATTGTCGAGTGGTGGGGAAAGGGCGCAACATTGAGTGAGGGTGTTCGGGCAGTGATGGTAAAAGTCAGCGGGAAGACCGAATAATCGTCTTTACACGGCATGCAGGAAGAACTGGTTTCTGTTCCTGAGAAGACCTAAATCACCATCGCGACTGAACTTGCTGCTGTTTTTTCGTTCTAATCTTGTGGGGTCACATTGATGTTTTCAGGGCTCTGTATATTGCTTTCCTTTGCAAGAGTTTCCCTTGGGGGTGATTTAAAACATAATTTATTATTTTGTTCTATCTGATCCTGTCACAAACATGCTTAAAAAAATAGGAAGGAAAACAATGTTGTACTTCTGCATTTAATCAGTGATTCAGACTTCTGCTACTTTTTATCCATAGAGAACTGAAAAAACTGTGAGGTCTACATATCTTAGTGAATTCATTCTCTGAATAAAATTATTGGAAAAAAAAAATCTTGTGAATTCGAAAAGTTGTACAATTTTCATCACAAGGATGACTTCAGGGGCAATCCACGCAAAGTTGTCTGAGCATTTCACATTCAATGTCAACCCAGTGGTGACAAGAAAAGTCAGGGGACCTGCAGAACTCAAATGTATCCTCTGGAACCTGAAGCACATTTTGCATCCAGTAAATGTTTGCAACATTTCACTAAAAGTGATTTCTTCTAAATGTCAGGGATCACTAAAAGCCAATAGGCTCATCCTCTCTAGAGGGCAATTCATTTCAAATATTGTCGGATATTTCCGACTAGACCAAAGTTTTGGTCCAACAGAGTTGCCCAATGCACCATTCATGTTCATACAACTGTCGGAGAAAGGAAAGAGGTATTCTTCTTTTCACCTCCTCAGTAAGCACTAAAAACTATCTCTATTCAGGTTATGTTTCTATAATTTTAATATACTGTGTTGGACACTGTGTGCCCGCAGTCATTTCCACAAAACCCCACCGTGGCGTGGCACATGAACCAGCAATGGTGTGGCAAATTAAATTATTTGCAAACAGGCATCGGACACATCCACATCCAGAGGGCCACCGGGCAAGGAACAGAGTGAGAGCGTTGAACAAACACATTAAAAAATACCACAACAAAGGTTAGGAGGAGGACATGACGCACAACCAGGCCCACTCTTAGACACACTGTGCATGCATGGAGCCGCTAAACAGATTAACGATGAAGGAGATTCATTTATCCTCAGCAGAAGAAACAAGGTCAAAGCACACTGATATAAGTCATTTTCTGTTCATTCAGTTACATTAACTTTTGTCCTTTTCAAACCCTTTATCAACCATTATTACCTTTTACCTTTTATAGTTGAGTTATTATGAGTCTAACTTTCAAAGCCCACACGTGTATAATTTGTAAGAAAACTCTTCCCTCGGGTCATTAAAAACCCACACGCACCAATAACAATAATTACAAAGTGCACGCTCTGGTTACACCACGGAGACACACGGAACAGCTAAATTAAGAGTTTTTGTACGTTGTGATTAGGCTACCAGTGGGAGTTGAAGGTCTCCGAGCGCCCTGAGGCTTATTGCGCGCCTGGGAGTTTTAATGCAGACAGTCGTCTGTCATCCTGTCATAACACCAGCCTGTGACAAAGACTCTGTTGCTGCCTCTCTGCTCTGTTATTAACTATTCCCCAACTTATTATTGAGTTATTTTCAGAGCAAGCTCGGCACAAACAACTTTTTTCCCCCCAATGTTATATAAAGAGCCGCCCTGCTATCAAAACCCTTCGGGTTAGAGATGCCAAACGTCTTGACCGACTAACAAGTTTCTGCAGGCATAACCTTTAAATGTGCGTAACGTCGACAAAGAGGTCTAACATATTGAGAAACGAGGCTGAGGTGGGCGGGGGGGGGGAAGGTGGGGGGGGGGTGGGGCGGGGGGGGCGGGGGGGGGCGGGCCGGCGGCGGGTGGGCGGTGGGGGGGTGGGCTGGTGTGCGGGGGGGGGGGGGTGGGGTGGCAGAGTAAAGACATGTTCACATTATATATTCGCATCCGAATATCTGCTCCCTCTCACATGAAACATGGGAAACAAAATCCAATAAGTTTCCGTTTGAAAAACTCGTTTCTTTTTGGATTACATGATCAACTCCGGTATTTTACCCGTTAAGACCATTAGAGGATTTGAATTCAGCTGTCGTCCAGATATCGGATCGTGTCTGAGCTTCTTTTGCGCCCGTGTTCGGCTTTCAATGTGTAATTACGTTCTGGTTAATAGGGGACATGGCTTCGACGCTTCACAATCTCACGGTGGCCGTCTGTCCCACGGTCTCGTGAGTTATAAACGGCGTAAAGCAGCCGACGACAAAGAACAAATTGGTGTTGGCAGCTTTACTAAACCACTCTGCCGAGACGGAGGTTGTTGCGATCAGCGACGCGTGGATTCAATTCCTCAGCTGTCAAAGTCAAATCTTTGCAAGTCTGAAACTCAGACTCATTCATTCCTTCTGCTGTCAACGTCACCGCTCCTGCTTGAACTCCGTGGATTCAGGCTTCATCTGAAGGAGTGCCACTGTGCTGTGCTTTTGAAGCACTAATAAATTACACTCCTAATCTCCATCTATTCGACCCTTTCTCTTTTCACTCGCTCTCACCTTCATGTTTTCCTCACCTGTCTGATGGTGTGCAGCAGCATGCCGTAAGAGTATAAGTGACGCAAGAACGGCCGGACCCAGGGCAGAAGGTGAACGGCATATGATGTAGGAGATATTATTTGGCGTCCGGGTCTTCCAGTCCAACCGAGCAGGTGGTGCGGGACCCTCGGGTCCCGTATTTGCTCAGCCCAGCAGAGGAGCGTACAGCCAGACCACAGAGTAGATCCGGAGAAGCAGATCCCGCATCACGCGGGCGGTACTCTCTGCCGCTGGCCATAGTGGGCGCCCATGGTGCCAGCTGTGTACGTTACCTCCGATCCACTCTTTGTTGTAGCTGTAACGCTCGTATAGGACAGAGACGCGCCCGACTGGGATGGCGACGCGGGACGACGAGCGCGTGCGGGGGGAGAGCAAAATGGACAACAGTAAGTCAAGGTATTGCAGCATCGTTCACCTGCAAAGGACAATGAGCTTTGACTCCACACCCCGCAGTTTCTGCTTGTGTTTTCCGTCTTTCAGCTACCAAATCAGATCCAAATCTTTTTCCCTTATATCTGTCCTACAACTCGACATAAACACCAATTTTTGTGTTTTGTTTGCTTCAATTGCAGCTTTTTGCTTCTTTTTCTTTCCTTTTCTGTTAACATTAATAGTTGCCTCTAAAATGATCCCCTTCAGTCTGAAAACACAAAGTAAATTTGCTGACTAAGGGTTTGGAGAGGTTTTGACATTTATTCGATGTAAGGACGTCTCATCCTGGCTCTTTCCTAATTTTGTTTAATTTAGATTCAGGGTCAGGGTTTGTTCATTATTTGCCATTTTGCAGAAAAAATACCAAACCCGATACTATTAATGGTAATTTTCATCATCATTGTCATGATTACCGACGAGGAAAAAAGAGCAACCGGCCAAATCCAACAAATACTAATTACGAACCTGGGACCCGCCACATATTTGGAAGATACTTACTTACTTACTTCGCATTTCAATTAAACTCTGTAACAATTAGAGGTGTGGTGATTTGTACGCCGAGCTAATTATATCCCAAACCACCCTCAGTGGCTGCACCCCGTCACGCTTGCCCACAGTAAACCCTGATTTCCATCGGAGAGGAGGCAGACGACAGCGCAGCCACATGAGTCTTTCTCCACAAGTTAATTGCTTAATCGATGAAGTGTTCTTGTTGCAGTAAATATCTGTGAAAGTGCCGACGTCTCAAATCAGAGCTAATCAGCACGTACGGCCTAAAGTGCTTGTCCAAGGGTACTCCGACTCTAATCACGTGTCCGTGAGAGGACTCGGTGTAAATGAGGTCATCACGGCACCCTTCGTGTACAACGAGGACGGGTTTGGTGCAGATGGGTCTGGATTGTGGCGCCCAGGTGTTTGGAGAGAACACAGCAAAGAGTGCCGAGTAAAGAACTGATTTTATGTAAGTCTGTACCACTGGATATCAGTCAGAGTGTGTGTGTGTCACCTGCGGTAGATGAGAGAGTAAGAGCTCCTCTATTCGTTAACTGATGCACTCTGATTAAATAAAGCAACAGAGTCAAAACACTTTCTTTAACCTTTCTGTATTAAGTAATAAAATATTAAATGACATGTTAGATTATGAGGGAAGGGAAACGCCTTCAATAAAAAACATATAGCATATCTCAAAATTATCTGATTTGACTAAGTTGTATGTCATTTTTGGCCCACTAGGGTCGCCAAGTCATGCATTTTTCCAAAAATCTACATTTTTGAGTTGGACAAAAAACGAGGAGTCAAGCTGCCAGCTGAAGGGTGCTTGAGAAAACCCACTGTATCCCAAAGACTTGTTCATAAAACTACGTTACATAACCTACAATATCACGTAAGAGTTTGAGGAAGTACACCGGAAGAAAGAAGTCAAGCTGAGGTGGTCACTACGATATTTTGGATTCTTGTGAAAGTCTTTTTTAAAAAGGAACCACAAAATGGGGAAAAACGAAAGGTGGCACCGGGCCCCAGGGACCTAAAAATGGCTTCAGAAAGGCAAAATCAATAATACTATTTTAAAGCTGCATTACATTCAAAATATTTTTTGGCCACTCAAGTGGCACCCCAAAGTTGATATGTGAACGGTCCTTGAGGAGCTCTTCTGTTTTGGAAAACTATGTCTCTTTAGCTTCACAGTCAGGATATTCACAGGCTGTGGAGATAAATTTTTCATGGATGAACGCCAGAATGTTAACATTAGGCGGGGGTCAGCAGAGAACTGGGAATCTGGAGATGGCATCGTGCCTTACTTGTTTGTTTGGTTGTGGTTGTGGCTGCTGCAGGTAGCATTACAGTGGACTCAAGCTACAGCTTTTTTTTGTGGTGATGGGAATGACAAACACAAGAGAGCTGGAAATAATCTCACGTTACGCATTTGTTTTTAAGATTTTAATATAAAAAATGATTAGTGTGGCTTTGTGATGTTCTGTTTTTTTGACTTCCTTCTTCTCGTTCTCTCGTCTGCTTGGTGATTTCTTTAATATTACGGCTGCTAACCTCAGCAAACGCGACTTCTCAATCATTCCCGCAATGATTGCACAAGAGCCTGGTTGTGATTCGGGGGACGGGGAAAGGAACTGTATCAGTCCCTAACTTTGCTTTGATTCAAACCGGCCCACTTTGGTTCCCCCAGATGCATTTTAATGGGTTTTTCACCGAAGCCTGATCTTCCTCACCAACTCAGGACGCGGTGCGGGACTAGATTTTACGGTGAAATGAATATGACCCAATGTCCAAGGTCTGATCAGCACGGGAGCTAATTCATCTCTCATTGTCTCCCGCTTTTGTGCTCGTGTCTCCCCTCCATCTCATCCCACTCTTTTCTTTGTTTCTCTCTCCTCCTTCTCTTTTCTTCTGTTTAGATTCCAACTTTTTCAGACCAGTATTACCGGGATGCTCCATACGGAAGAATTAACATGCACTAACGTCGAGTCCTTTTGCCCTTAATCTGATATTCCTGAATGTCATGTACTATAAAATTGATCGTATTCGGGATTCGTTGAAACCTGATTTTCCAGAATGACGTCGTCTTGGATTATAGATGATGATGGAACCTTCCTCCATAGTGAAACAAATCACTCTGTAATCACAGAGACCTTGATGTTCAGGTTAAACAATTTACTGCCACAGTATGGACGTTTTTACAAGTACATGACTTGTTGCATGGGTTTTTTTTTCTAATTGTTTCACATTCGTTTCCCCAACAAAAAGCCGGGAAGAAAGTCCTTTTCCGTCTTCACTAAGTGAAGTCTTAAGATTTCTCTAAGTAACCCAAATGCTCCTTCCTTCCTTCTCTCAGCCAGCACCCAAAGGACTGCCAAAAATAATAACCTCTTTCTTTCAGATATTACCTATAACTTTCACGGCATCCTCAGGAGAAAAAGAAAGACTTCTCTTGACCTCATCGTAAGAATATCTTATTTAGCCTAGTGGACCTGAAGCAAAGCCCTGACTGCACGGTACCGTAGCTTCGACTACAGTTGGGTAATTGCAGCGGCCGGCCAATGTTTCATTAGGGCATTAACAAATGAACTGGATTCCATCTCCCTGAAAGAAACAAAGGTGAAAAAAGGAAGGAGACTTGATCAGGTCCATTTTGTTTCATGAGGTCCCGTTAAGTGATTCAGTATCTTTGCACCGGACTGACTGAACCACGTCCATCATAAACTCATTCTCCTTATCTCATCATGGCCAAGTATTCAATTTTGGCAAAAGATTTGGAATTCCAATTTCCTAATTTTTTTAATGGCTAATCCATCCATCTATTTGATGCTTCTAATCCTGATCCATGATCCACGTAATCATTTGTTCTATACTTACAATAACGGGTGAGAAGTAACTGAACATTTACATTTAGTCGTTTTCAAACTGCAACGTTCTCCTCCTCCTGTGACATTGCTACATGCTTCCTGCAATGATTTAAAATAATTAGCTAATCTTTTTTGACTTTTCTCAGATCTCAACTGAATATGTCGTTTATCTGGCAACAAAAATCTTGAGATTTCTGAGAAAATTATGATTCCCTCATTTTCAGAATAAACATTTGTTATTTCGACCGCAATAACTCTTGATCTGAGGGTGATGAGAAAACAAATGAAATTCAACTGTTATCACGAGACCCCCCCCAGTTGGACTAACATTTTTTGAATGTAAGAGCAACTTGGGGCTTCCATTACTATATTAACGTATTAAACCTTCAATTTACCAAAATGTCTTCCAAATCTCAGTTCCCTGCAGCCAAGATGAGTCTTTGTTTTGTTGACTAAACAGGGCGAAACCCAAAAAATATTCAGTTTTAAGTTAAAGAGCTATTATTAAAACTGAGGAAACAAGCAACAAATCATCACCATGGAAGAGCAGGGAACCGGAAAGGTTTTGAGTGTGGGCGTGAAAAAGCAAGAGAGGACAAAAAGTACGTCTTCTACTGCTTGTTTGAGCTCCAGTAATGATATTACTCTCTTGCGTAACACCTGTGCACACATCACCCAGAGTTAAGTGTGAACTAACTTGACCCTGGAGGTCAGTTCTAGGACGTTTCCAGCCTCCTGGGCTGAGTTTCATTCTCTCTACTAATCTGTCCCATTCTGACCCAACTGTCAATCAAGATTCACAACTCCCATGAATATTTCATGGCTAAACCGTGCCCCCTCTGCCCTCCATAGCGCCAACTGACCAAAACTCCTCCAACACCCAAATAAAAAACACTCTAACGTATCTCCTAAAGATTTTTCTCTGATTCTCTCACATACAGTTTTGATTGCGTGTTTATGCTGTTTATTTATACACTATCCACACAAACAAGCAAAATTGTAGTCTGTCACAATCGTTGGGGATTGTTCAGTGGTTTGAAAGACGTGCTTGTTAGATCCATGATTGTTAGGAAAGCTGTTTGACCCTGTCAGGAGCTGTCTATTGGAGTTATTGACGGATTTAGCGTAATCCTTCAATTGATGAAAAGACAGAAAAACAGACTTTCAGGTCCGAACAAAAGACCCTGAGAGCAACGACATCTCATGCGGTCAAGAGTCCAGAGAGAAAACACAATCGGCAGAGTAGCAACAACATTCTTACCGGATCTTAACGAAAGTTGAGGATCCGTCGAGATAGGAGAATGAACCAATTGGAACGCACTGCCGACAGCTGACTGCATGACCCCACAGCGAAAAATGAGAAAATGACAGTGCTTCGTGTGCGCCTTCAACTAGGAAACAAACAGATTTAAGACCACCACGGGACTCCCGCGAGCATCCGAGAAGAAACGGGAAGATGACTGAAGCGGTGAGTAAAGTAGAAGCTGATATGTTTGTACTTAAGTTTTATTAACTGATTGATGTTCGCTTACATTTGAAGTCACGGTCCCTTCGGGGGAAGAGAGAGGGAGAGAAAATGTCTCTTGGATGAAACACGCCTGATTAGCACCCCCCCCCTCACTCATCATCTCTCCTCCTCTGTTTTTCTCGCTCTAATGTCTAGGAGAAATTCGGCTTCCTAGTGTCTTGAGCAGAGGGGCGGTGGTAATTAGTTTGTGACAAGTCGTGGAGTTGATTGCCCGAACAGAGAAAGGTCACCGGTTGATCCCCCGCCCTGGTGAAGCAGATTTATTACGTAAGCCGATCAGAAATGCATTTTCCATTGTTTATTACCTTTTTTTTCTCCCTTCAAAGTTTGCCTCCACGCCTAAACCTGACTTCTGACACATCAGTGTCTCCTATTATTCATGGAGGGGATTCGGTTTGCAGCTCAGAGCAGAGCTGGAACATAATCAGCACTGAACAGCCATTACCTTCCTCCTATAAAGAATTTAATTTAAACTACCTGCAGAATGAAATGGATTTCATTCATGCTCCCGGAGGCTTGCCTACGCAGAAAATGCATAATCTATAAGAAGAGTGCTGCTGATAAGCCTGGAAATCATGCATTTCTCACTTTTGGAGCTTAAAATTCCAATTTAACGACGAGGAAACTGATGAATTCCTGACATTAGATGAGCCTGTGACTGTGGTGCTTTCCGTCCAAGGCGACGAGATTTTTACACTTCCAGCACATTTCTTGAGGAAAAAGTCAATATTTCATCCCATTTCCCCACTTTGAAAAGCCTTCAGCGGAATATTAGACTCAAACCTGACATAATAGGTGTTCTTCTTGATAATTCACACAAAGTTGAAAACAGCTGCTTACCCAAACATGCTTAACGAACCCGTTTACCAAACGCACCCAACGCGTCCGATCAGCCACCGCCCTGGGTGCTGGCCAGAAGCGAACGGAGTGCCCCGGCACCGCTGACCAGCCAGGTCGCTCACCGAGATGCTCAACCAGCAGGAGCTTCATGGGCGTCGCAGAGTCCTGGTAACGGCCAGAACATCGGCCCAGCATAGGAATTTACTGAGGAACCCGACTGGGCCGATGAACCGAGCACCCCGCCACCACCAGTTGCACCTCGCGGCTCATGGTCGGGAGGAGGGGGACAGAACCGGATTCCCTCCCCCGTACGCGTCGTCGCCGTAACGCCGGCAATTCCTCCGCCGGGACAGTCGTTACAGATTCACCGGCTCACGTTGCAAACGATCATTACGGGGGCTGAGGTGAGTCCACGACGTTTGGACCGGTTCTAAGTTGCACCGAACCGTCAGTCTCGGTGATCATTACTCAGTTCAACCCATCTGAGAGCGAAGGCGCCGGTGGGGGAAGCGCTCTTTTCACCTCGTGTGGAAGCTTTAATAAAAAAAAAAGAAGATTGTGATGGATTCTTGGAGATGAGTGAGATTCAAAAGCGGCAGATGTCATGTTAGCTCCGCCCCTTCCACCTTGCGCTCCGGGTCCGTGATAGGTTTGCGCTCCTTCGCTTGCGCGGCGCGCTAAATGGCCTTTGTTTTATCACCCAGTGCGGCCTTTTAAACGCGCTGGGAGGACTGAAAACCTCAACTGACGTGGTGGGCGGGATGGTTTTGTGTGTGTGGTGGTGTGTGGTTGTGTGTGTGTTGTGTGTGTGTGTGTACTACAAGTACGCATGTGTTGCGTAGTCGCCAAACCACCATCAATGAAAGCATTGCCTAAACATGATTATTGTGATAAAGACCCACAAAGAAGGAAACTGATTTAGAAAGCTGTGTGGACAGGGCATCCCCGGCTCAGGACTCCATCAGCCGTCACTGCTGCACTACTGAACATGCATTATTAAAAGAAAAGTCACTGATTCCTCATGACAACAAGAGAGTACTCCTTAAGATGAAAGATCAAAGTTGCCCGCGGGTCACGGACCGATTTCTCCTGCGCTCATTTAAAATACTCCAAAGGCCAATCATTATTTCAAAACCAAGTAACTCCTGATTTATGATTTATCTGTATTTTCCCCAGTGTCAGAGTGATTGGTCAAAAGCTTGGTGTCAAAGGTCAGGGAATGTAATTAATGGCAAGAGCCAGGGCAATCAATGGCTCAGCATTTCTTTATTCTATGCAAGTACGCACTTTCTTCTACAGCACCTGTTGCCTGATGTCTGTCTCTGTCTTCTTTGAACACACAGACAGGACGCATTTCATTCTACGGGTCTTCTGGTATTCTGCAGGTTTTTAAATCAGCAGAAAGACGAGGATGTTGCATATAGCTGAGACTATTTTCCCTTTGCAATTTAACAGTTAGAAAGCAAGTCCGGAATTACAAATTAGATTGTGTGACCCTTTAAAATGTGACTTCATACTATCAACTGTTTTGGTTTTGAAGTCACAGGTCACTGCGGACTAAACCTATTTCTTGGAGGTGAAGAAGAGATAATGTGTTGTTCAATAATAATGAAGTAAACCTTAGTTGAACCCACCCAATTCTACCCAAACACCTCCCATTCCAGCGTTTATATTACTTTTGCTTTGGATGAAAAGTTTGCCAGTGCAACGTTAATGCACGGCGCATTAACTCAACATAAACTTCAAGCAAATGATTTATGAATCAATGAGGTTTACTTTGTGACGAATAACATCTGTAATAGGAACAATACAACTATTCCAATATAAAAGACCAAATGAAGGTGATATGAGGGGGGGTGACAATTTTCATCACGTAAGAAAGGCCTATATGGCACTGCCAGTGTCTCCACTGAAGGGACCCAGAAGTACACTTCATCCACATTTTCTCCACTATAAGGTACCGTATCACGGTTTTTCTCCACTAGAAGGGCATGCCAGAGGCATTTATAATTTTCCCACTGGAAAAGCACCCAAGACGGAACGGTCATATTTTCTCCACTAGAAGGGCCACCCTAGATTATATTTCTAATCGCCTTTTCTCTACTAAAAAAAGGTACCCAAACTAGGCTCTTCATCACATTTTCCACCACTATAAGTGTACCTGTATCACATTTTTCTCCACTAGAAGGGATCCCAGGGGCATGTTATCCTTTTCTCCACTCGAAGGGCACCCCTAGATTATATTTTTAATCGCATTTTCTTCAACTAAAAAAAAGGTGATCCAACTTGCTCTTTATCACGTTTTCTCCAATGGAAAAAAACGGTTTACGAGAGTTATTTTATTGTGTTTTCTTCCACTGGAAAAGGACCAACGAAAAGACTTTATTACATTTTCTCCACTGGAAGGGCACCTTAATTACATTGCTCCACTAAAAAAAAGGCAGCCCAAGGGCACTTTTATGTACTTTATATTATCCCTCTTGAGTCAAACCAGTGCTCCACACCATTAACTCCACCTTGCACTGAACCATGAGGGACATAAGAGATGCACTGCATTTTTGCATGCAGCAACTCATCCGGAAAGAGAAAAACTTCATAGTTTGAAGCATTTAAAACAAAAAGGGGAACCTTATGTCATATTTATGGTGAGAGGCAGGATAAAATAATAGTCCTTGCGGCACTTATTATGCAGGTCATGTACTGAAAGGCATGCCGCTCTCCAGTCTCGCTAATATATGAGCGCCTTTTTCTTTGATTTCAAATGTAACCCTGACAACAGATGCACCTTGTACCTCTCGTGAGAGATGAATTATTAACTCAACAAAAATGATGCTAATTTAATGAAATTTGCTCATAGAAACGGTGTGCACTAAAAAAAAATTAAGAATATGAACATTCCCAGCACTTTTGTCTCTCCAAGGACTAACCAATCCCTGTCATTAAAAAGCTTTAATCATGCATTCTTCCATACAGCTGTACAACAAGGTCACTTCATGCTCTGGTTGTTTTCTTACAACTTTGCACTTAATAATCACAGGGTTTTCCTACTTTTTTTAACAATCACGTGGAGTCCCTTTCTTGTAACAAAAAAAACAGATCAATATAAGATTCACCAAGTAATTCAACCAACACGGTTGGTTGTTCTGCATTATTATTCCATGACTAAGCGAACAAGTTTTAACGTAGTGGTTGGAACTTTTGTACATTTTGTCTTTCACTGCCAAGAGAAACAACAAATCTAGCAAGACATGTGTCTTTATTAGAATTATGGAATGATTACTGGAAGCAAAACCACAGCAGTAAAATTCGTTTTCTTAGTCATTTTCAACAGAACCTTTTCTGATGTTCCGTGTGAGTCGAAATCGTTCGGTTTGTTTGCAGAAGTTGGGTGGCTGTCAGTCATGAGAATTTTTTGACATTGAAAAATCAAAAGCTTCAGCTTGCAATGACCACAAATCAAAAAGAATCACAGTGGGACAACCAAACCTCATTTCACCTCCAAACGGACTTTTTAAGCCCCTTTACAAAGCTTAAACCCAGATAATTCAAAATACTGAATGTCACTCCCCTTTTGAAACTGAATGTGTGTTTACGGGCACAACACACACAACACACACCACCACCCACACACCACACACCACACCACCAAAAAGCCAAACATTTTATGATTAAGCTGGTGTTAAATTGAAGCGCGATGGTGCTGCTCTCTGTGAAACCTGCAGAGAGGGGAATGCACTCGTTACCGGGTGGTAAAAGGGGAAATTGCATCAGATATGCGGGCGGACTGTTGCACGCGGTTGCGTGTCGTGTAAAATGTGCTCAGAGGTTTTAAGTGAAGGGTAATAGAAAATCAGCTCAGGCATATAAGTAATGAAGAACGCATAATCAGTGTCGGATGACATTAAATACAGGATTACATCAGAGCATGTAGTTTCTGTAATTATCTGACGGTTGGACCATGAAACAGCACCAGACTTGGAACAGTGTTAGAACACTCAGCTTATTGGCAAACAGGGTCAGGAAAAAAATCACAAACCAGAGCCAGCCAAACCAGTCAAACTCTCCAGCAGAAACCTCCGGGGAGGGAATTCAAGCCAAAACCGGGAGAGAGACAAGAGGCGAGCGGGCAGAGGAAGCAGGGACGGAAGGGCCCTCGGTCAGGGATGACGAGGACGGGTCAGGGGTCAGGGTCAGGGTCGGAAACCAGGGGAAGCCAATCCGAAGATAGACGCGTGAGGCTTCGCATGCCGCTGAAGACAAACTGGCAGCGCCGGAGTGGGAGGAGTGGGTTTAATAGGGAACAACAGGTGAAGGTGGTTGACTGATGAGGTGGGAGTGGCCGGCAGGTGATAAGGCGAAGGAACCACTAATTGACCAACTTCACTGATGACCAACTAGTTGGCTGAGTGACTTCTTGCCCTACAGGCAGCGTACTGACTGACTGACTAAAAGGATGACTTATGATGATGGTCGATGACTCGTTTGAGCAGACGCACTTGATAGCAAGGAACGTCAGAATCAGGTGTATTGCTAAGTCATTATCACATTACGAGTAATTTGCCTTGGAATATTTGTTGCATAAACAAAAATATAAGTAAATGCTATAAAAGCAATTAGTGCATCAAGAAGCATGATTGGACAACATCTGAACAAATATTATAGAACAATAAAAAAACACTATGTACAATATATAAAGTTTGTGATAACCACCACCACACCATTCCATCCCCGTCAATTCAGATCCCAAACCCAGGTACTCGGCATCAACGCATCCCTCGTAACGGGATACTTTGGACTTTCTAACCAAACAGATCCCTGTTAGGTTGGACAACCAAATCTAAACCCGAACCCTGACACTGCGTCCACACAGGGCTGTGGGTCTGAGCCCATGCATCTACTCCCTCTTCTCACCCCACGTTCCACACTGTACATGGTTCCAACCACTATATCAGATTTGGCAGAAGATACAAACGCGCGATGGCCTCATTCAATGACAACAGACGATGTCCAGCACCTGGCTTCAGCTTCAAGTTTCGGATGTCCCAACCTTGGGACCTTTCTTGTATCCTGAACACATCAGCTCTGGTCATGCAGGCCCTCCCCAACATCTCTTCTTTTGAGGGGGACTCAAGAAGGCCCAGCTGTACTGAGATTCTGTTGAACTTCTACCACTGCCACCATCGAGGAAGCGTTCTACCACAACTGCATCACAGACTGTACGGCAACTGCTCTGTTTTGGACCTTGAGAGGTGGTGAAAATGCTGAGTGCTCACCACTCTGCACTCCTATGTATATATATATTCTCAAAGTATGAAAAACTTAGCAGTAGTGAAATCCAAATACTGTTAAATAAACTTCTTCCAGCCTTGGCAGGAAACATGCGTGACGCTGTTAATGCTGTGTCAGCAGAGGGATGCACAATACAACTGTAGTACATGCAGGTTTGAGGATTTGGGATTTGGTTTTGACTACGTTGAAGCTCAGAGTATTGCAAAGAATTTAAAAAGCAGTCCCTCTGGCATCGGAAACGGCTCAGCGCCATTCATTCAGTGTCATCAACTAGATCTGTGGAGTCTCTGAAAGGCCCTGTTCTCTGCACAAGGACGGGATGGACCATGGCGTTGAAAGCAGAAGCTGACAGACACTTCGTCATATTCATGTTTTTATAGTCTTATCATTTGGAGCTATTCAGATTCTATTGTTGTTTTTTTCTTTTCTTTCAATGTTACTCAAATTTAAAACGTGTATTCTGTGAAAGATGTTTTTTTCCTCTATTCTTGTTAAGAGTTGTTTCAAACACTCGTGAAAGTTCTCTTGCCAACCAAATGAAAACACAATTATGGTCCGAACGAAAAATACGTATGAAATCTGGTTGTATATATATAAGTTCCTGCCATGAGGTCGAACGTTGTCCCTGGTGAGGACCAGTGAACAAAAAACATGTTGTACTTTTTAATTCCTGGAACAGGTAATCGTTTGATGATACTCTTCTAATAGCAAAACTACACACCACTAATAATAACTAATATTTGATTAAAATGGATTCGTGGAATAAAATGTGGTTGCGTAATATAAGAAATACCTCGGGTAGGTTAATGGATGGAGAGGAGGGTGCAATATGGCTGCAGTCACAGGAGGGCTATCGCTGGCATCTCTAGTCGACTAGTCTGAATCAATTGATCTGATCTGCTGAATCACTTAGCAACATTACCTTCAACGTGTCGCGTTAACAAATCATGGAGTTTTGATAGCTGAAGGTTATGAGTTATGAAATGGATTTAAAACACCTGTGAAACTTTTTTTTTGGGACAAATCTGGCAGTTTTATGTGGATTTTAAGCGCCCTGCTTACACACATGTGGGTTCAATCGTTCATCGAGCGTGGTTACTTAGTGTGATCTTTGCACGTTTGGTCGTTAATTGTTCCTGATTAATTTAAAGTGGGCCTTTTGCCGATATGTTCAATAACAGCGAGGCGCGGGTGCCATCATTTCTATCGGAATTCGGCTGGTGAGAGGCAGCGAGTGAGACAGGACACGCGAGGGTCGAGAAGATAAAAAACAATTACCGATCGCAGGTTGGAGAGTGGATAGAGGGTTAAAACATGGAACATTAGGAAGGCAACAAGGGTCGCCGGTGTTCAGTGTCTATTTAAAAGCTGTAATTGGAGGCTTTCTGTCTTTGTTGCATGCTTGGCTAATTGAGCTGAAGATGGGTCATGTAGAGATATTTGCTTGGTACGCGCTGCGTTCGTTATAGGTGGACTGCCAGTGAAAAGGGCCCCAGCAGAGGAAAGAAATGAGAGGAATGTGGAAAGCTGGGATTACTTTCACTGTAAGCCCTCTGCATAAATAACAGTTTCAGGTTCGGTATGAAAGAGGTGCTTTATTCCATAGATGTTCAAATGAGTGTGCACAAAGAGGCCCAATGTGAGATAAACAAAGAGTTGAGTGGTTAACTGCTGCCTTAATTATTTCAAAATCAAAAGCCTTTATATGGCAACTTTTTTCACATTAATCATATAAGCAGACTTATATTAGACTGTTAGGAGCATGTAGGCAAATGATCTATATTTTAGGTTCTTTGATGAGGCGTGCAGGACTTAAGAACGTAGTACAGGATTCATTTGAATGGCCGGAACAATACAAACTGAATAATGCCACAGACAATACCCAATTAAAACAACTGCAGATGGTAAATTTTCACCATCTGCTCCTCCTGCTTCTGCGCCACATCTCATTGGCGCTGACACCCGGCCTCGTGCGAGAGATTGTCATATCAAACTCGGGCCCAGATTGACCGACCAAGTGTCGAGGCGGGATTAACAGAACTTCCCGCCTCGAGGAGAAGGCTGGTTTGATCAATTAGAGGACAAGGGATGGAAAGCAGGGACTGACGTGTTCAGTCTTTTACTGTTTCCTTAATCCTATCATTTTAACTGTTGTGTGCATTCTTGACGTCTCAGTTTAAATCTTTGCTTTAAGTTCTTGATTGTCCTGTTTTGTGTGTTACCGCCACCATCTATGCTGTGCCAGCCACTTCTTTTAACAATACAAGATGATAAACATCTTAAATTGCTTGAACAAGTATGCTGTAAACTGTATTTGTAATCATATGTTAGCATGCAAATACATGAACACGTATTCTTACACCCTTGATTCAAATCCATAGAGTGGATGGGGTATTCTGAGCCAATGGCAAGCTAATTATATAATACTGTGAGGACTGATTAATGACCAGGACAGAAGCGCTTTTCTTAATATTCCTATGGAAATATTAGAAGCTTATATTAATTCATCCTGTTAGGATAGGTATTTTTTCGATTAAACATACGGAAAGGCTAACTGTTCTAAGAGGAGGGAGGTTGTCATGGGAGCCCAAAAAAGCGGGGTGTTAGGTGTGACTGTGGTGCTGGAAAAGTGGCTCCAGGTCAGCGCAGGTCCATGAAATCTCATTTCAACATGAACCTCAAAGATAGGCGAAACTCTGACCTTAGTTACATGTAACTGCATTTGTTTTGGAACTAATGAGTATTGTGGATGTCAGAACACATGTTGCCATAATCCAGTTACTCCAATAACTGGTCCTGGTCTGGTCTGGTTATGTTGTCAAGGAGTTTTATAACGTTATCGTTTTTTTTTTGTCGTCTTTTCTTGCTTTCGCTTTGTTGTGTGTAAGTATTTTCTATCCAATTTTAAAATGTCCATCTTCACAGAGGAAATAAACATGTTTACAGCCTGGTCTCTATAGCTAATGAAGACATGACGTTTCGATATAATTAAAAATTTATACATGCGAGCATTTACTGATGGTAGGCCATACCGACACCATCGCATCAAACTGCATTTTTCATCAAGCGTTTTCCATTCAAAGTGAATGCTTTTGGTTTCCCTTGCGTGTTTTTGGCTGTTCTGGCCAATTAAATTTCTGATTGAACCAGAAAGTAAATAAGGGTATAGCAAGGAAAAAGAGCGGAGGACGAGGGTGACAGTAAAATATCCTTTAGTTGAAAGATTATTTTGATAATTCTCACTGAAGAAGATGGGTAATTGACAGGAGATTAAAAAAGCCAGCTGTGTTTATTTGTTTCCCCCCCTTTCTTTCTTTTT
Organism: Larimichthys crocea; assembly: GCF_000972845.2. NCBI lineage: Eukaryota > Metazoa > Chordata > Actinopteri > Sciaenidae > Larimichthys > Larimichthys crocea. The sequence goes on from NC_040033.1 coordinate 5,042,301, forward strand.
TGTCCTTCTTCAGGTTCTTTTGTCTCGCTCCATCAGGGGACTATTGGCCTTGAGTGAGTGGGCTGTGTTGAGGCAAACATCAGTATCCATCATCCACACCATTAGCACCATTAGGCCACCCTCAACACATGGAGAGAGGCCCGGTCTCCAATCTCCAGTTCCAAAGAGACCCTTGGACCTCTGGCAAGTTGCTGGCAGTGATTACAGTCCAGCCCCAGGAGAGGAGACGTACGTCCAGTCCATTGTTGGTGTGATGAAAATGTGCTATGGACCTTTAGGAAAGACAAACGCGATGGATCCTTGAAATATAAATCCAAGATGATCTTAAGAACGAGTTATGGAGATCTCCACATGGAATAACTATGGACTTATTAGCACCATTTTCTCCAACATTTTCTTATTCTTTCACATATATATATTGTATCATTATCGCAGTGGGCGAAGGTGCAGGATCACAGGGATTTCACCCAAATGCAGGACAGTCTTGAGGGCAGAGCTGAGCGCGTTCAAAAAGATTTTATTTTTAACAAAAAGACCGCGCAGGACAGACTGTGATGCAATAATCCAACAGTTCAAAGAATAAAACCGAGAGGAGAGAAGCCTGAGGCAACCGCGACAAAAGGAACACAGGGATAGGAGAGGCTAGGGTTGAACTACTAGGTTGGGAAAAGACTGGTAGGAAACACACTAACGGCTAGAAGTGAAGACACACGGAGGAAACTAAACACCAAAACCATAAACTGTCAGGCAAATTACAACTGGTGTTGTAAGAAATTCAGTACATATGTTTCTGGTGGCTTACTTATGTAACTGTATCTGTTTCTCAATGTTTACAAGCAGCTGCAACTAACAGCATTGTTTTCATGAGCAATCTGCTGGTGATTCTCTCAATTAATAAAAAACAACAAATATAAATGGGTCTGTATTATATACCGCCTTTCTAGTCTTCGCCTGTCGTGGAAATTCGAATAAGACTGAGACACGATCCGTATTTAAATGAGAGTTTTATTCTTGCCAAGGAGAGACCACCAGTACGGAGTACAAACACAGTCGCAAAAGTTCTCTCTGCTGATAATACATTCAACTGCTCCTTTTGTAGACATTTCTCCCCCTCCTCTCCCTCGAGGTAATTAAAAGAGAGATCTAATGCAAAGGGGGGGTTTTACCCTCGTAAAATCTATCTTGGTTTACTGCCTTCTTTACACCGTGGCTGGTACCACATCTCTGGGACAGAGACGGAAGTCACACTCAAAAACCTATATTCAACCCATCAGGAGGCAGTTCTCCTAAATAGGACAAAGTTCATACAAAAATATAAATTGATAAAATAAAGTAGCCATAAAATAGGTAAGACAGAGGTTAAGAATTTTTTCCACTACACAACCATTCACCCACATTCACACAGCGGATGGGCATTGGGCTGCCATGCCTCATAGTTGAGGATTCTAACCATTTATACACATTCACACCGATGGCACCAGCCTTCAGGAGCAATTGGGGTTCAGTATCTTGCCACGGACACTTCGTACATGCAGACTGACAGGATCGAACCGGGGATTCGAACCCCGCTATTGCTGATTAGTGGACACCTGCTAGACGGGCAATCCACAGCCGACTACGAAATTGATGAAAAATACCACAAGCAAAAAGGTAACTTGTTTCTCAACCAGCCAGACCATAACTCTAAAGATATTTAATTCACCAACCATATAAAGTCCGAGCTAAGAAGCCAAATCCTCACACTGAAGCATGTGAGCATCATAAACAGTTTGCAGTCAACATTTAAATTTCGGGACCGTGTTGGTCCGGCTGGTTTCTTCTGCAATCAGTTTCCTTGTTACCCACGTTAAGCCATACTAGCTTCAACATTCATATTGACTGTTTGTGCTTTTCATTTCACTCCGTAGGCTGACTGTCTGTTGCTCGATCCGTTATTGGCTGGACTTCCATTATATATTAATATGTTCTGTTATGCAAAACTTTCTTCATTTTCACAGTTGCCCTCAGCTGCCTCGCTGTGTTTGGCTCCAACCCTTACTCCAGTCAAACATGACCTTTCTGATTGAATACATGTTGTCCAAACAGGGAAAACTCTTTGCAGCGCGATGTTTTTCAGACCGAGAAGGAAGTCAGTCGACTTTCCACAATTTTCGTTTTATCTCGGCTCAGTTCTGCAAGTTGTTGGATTGTGGAGGCTAAAAAACTACAAACCACTTCTGTAGTGCACAATCTGCATGTTCTTCACTCACAGCCAATTAAATTGCAGATGGGGTTAAACATCAGGGTTCAGGAAATAATAAGGTCTTGTGGCATTTTGCCCCAGTCCTGAAATTAATAATGAGTGGGGAAGGGGGAAATACTTTTCAGTCCTTTTCTTCTTTTTTTAGTTTTTTCTTTTGCATATATTCATGGTCGAATGTGATTTCTGCTCCCTTGTGGCGTCAAACGTCAAGGTGACACCTGGGGGAATTCATGACTGGGTCACTCCATTCCTCAGTGTTGTGGAAAAAGTTATTTTTGATCAGGAAAATAAATGAGGACAGAAAGGGTCAAAGCATACGACATCTCTGCATGTTCGGGTGCTTTGAAGACCGCCTCAGGGAGGTTTGTATGCAGTCAAACGTGTCTATCTTTCACATCACATGAGTCAGGTGAAAACAAATGCTATTATTGCTATTATTCTATGGCAACTGTACATCGCTCTATTTCATGCAACCTTGAGGACATAGCAGCGAAATTAAAGATTGCACGTTCCCAGGCTGAAGGTCCTAATGACTCAATATCAGAAGGAGTCATCAGTCAACCAGGAACACTCTTCATCGCTTCGTTTGTCCATTTGTAATACAACCCCATCTGCAGCCTGTCTCTGCATGCAACATAAATAAAGATCATACAGCAGCCTCAAACCTTTACACTGTTACTCACCTGATCCATACTTCATAGGTCGATTAAAACATTTAAATCATAAAATCATACATATTCTCAATCTTTAACTAGGAAGAAGGCATAGAAATGAACGCTCTTCTTTGAGATTAACTGTAGATTGATTGATGATTGATTGATTGTTGATTGATTGTGATTGATGATTGATTGATTGATTGATTGATTGAGTGATTGATAATTAAAACGTTCATTTATACTGAGGGAAAATGTGATGCAGCAGTTCATACAAAGTAGAAGAGTGCCAACTATAAAAAGAAATTCAATTTGCAAGTATAAAGATGAAATAAACACACATATCAATATAGTTAATGGTAAGAATCACACATTTCTCATATTTAGTTGCTCTTGTGGTAGAGTTAAGTTAAGTGCAAACACATTATTATTATTTTTTCACAAAGTAGACTGAGCGCTCTGATGCAGTCTGGGAGGTGAACTGGTGTTAAATACTCAGAGGAAACAGGTGCTGAGCGTGCAGGTGTCTCCACCATAGTGATTACTAATGCTGTTGACCTGAGTGAACACTATCAGTTCATTGCTAACACCTGCGTTTGTGTCATGTCGAATAAAAAGGCTGCTGTGAAAAAAACGTCTGTCTCGGCAGGTTGGACGCACAAGCGAACCGGGTGCGGTTAGACGGACAGTCGAACGTGTTCGTGGCAGGTTTTAGCAGGTTTTTAGGGTCCAGATGTGGTGCTACTGGGATGTTTTAATGATATTCATCATGTCAGTAAGATATGTCGCCGTCTGAGTCTCAATAAAGATGTTTTCACGTTTAATCTGCTTGGATTTAATACTGTTTTGTGTCATTTTATGACATACCCAGTGATAACTGATGTACTTTGGGTTCTGACTGTTAAACACATTGAAATGTCGTTAAATGCAAACACTAGTTGTTTTATATTGTTTCTTATTCATCCAGGCTTCTCAATGATCGTTTAGAAGCCTAATTCATCACTAAAAGAACATAAAATACTCATCTCAGATTGTTTTGCACTCCCACTCGTTAGGTAGAAGATGTGGAATAACCCCTGTGCCCTGTGCCTTAGCTTTATATTTCTGATAAAGTCTTCCATCTGACCATCATTGTGCTGGATCAGAGTGACATCAGGCACCCACGGGGAGGGTAAGGAACACAATTAAAGTGAGATTTCTCACCTCTGACCTGACTTTAATGTTAGGAGGATCATTACTGTATAAGGTCAGCCTGTCAGTGTGTTTGCGCCGTGCATGGATTATACCGACGGTCCACCTCACAACTGATGAATGAGTTAAGAACCCTCAGGGGGATGAGCAACGAAGAGGCAGATCAGATAAAAGCTTAACGCTGGAAACTGAAGCCAATCAATCTGCCAATCAATGACATCAGGCCTGGAGTTATTTCTTTGTTAATCGACCAATGCACCCAGAGTTTATTGGCATCAGGAGCAGTGTCAAAAGACAATGCAACGAAAGTGAAAGGTCGCAGTTTTGACCTCTGCAACACTCAAATGGTTTCTAATAATAGTTACGCCCCGGCCCGTCCGTTTCACCTTCAGTTAGCAAGCTGTATTTTTAGTCCTAAACTTGGTAACCTTCATCTTTCTATGAGTGACCACAGGACAGACAAGCAATGTGCACGGCAGCAACAGGCAACAAAAAAAAAAGACTAGTTCTTAAAAAGTAGCTTAGGAAGGTGAGCTCAGACGGAAACTTAGAGTGTCCGAGGCAACAAGAATAGAAAGGAACAAAGTGAGGTCGAGCATTACAGGCAGGCTAGAAAGATGAGAAATTGCTTACAAGGATGTTGCCGCAATCTGTAACAGATAGCAACGCCAACATAACACAAGATAGACATTCGATACAGCACATTCACATAATATGAATAAGAATAATATCCTTAAGAAAACATAATAAAATAAATGTAATAAAAAGAAATTAAGCATGAACTGTGGGTTGATCTCCAAAAATCCATCCAACAGTATTGCGGTTTGGACAAAGATCCCCTCACATGCATGTGTGATGTTTATTAGATCATGTTTTTGTCATTGATCTGTAGTCCATCAGACAGACAAAGCTCCAGTATGAAGTGTATCTACGCTGTGAGATAATCTAGATATCACTGAAGGTCCGATGTTTCGGCTCGTGCTCGTTATGTTTTCATCAGTCTCTGACCTGTTATCTCTCAACCTTCATCCGTCTCTTACTAACATTTTTCCTCACTCCCTCAGGCAAAGCCATGCCATCCAACGAGAAGTGTGCATAAAGGCTCATAGAGCACACTCAAGCAGGGGCCGATCGAGATTGCACAACAAAGTTGAATGAGGTGGCGCGCCAGGCCAACATTAGTGCCGCCCGGCTGGTCTCTGAAGCCCCCGAGAGCTCGGTGTTACCGCACACACACGCATGCTACTATGTTTGAATCGATGCACCTTTTGTGTTTTTGGGTAACCCTTCCACCTCTCCTCTGCCTTTACTCCTCTTACCTCCTCCTGAGGGAGAACACGTTTTCCTCTCAGTTTGACACGATCAATCTCAACGCAGTTCAAGGATGAGTCATTTACGCTGCGTCTCTCCTCCGTCTCTTTTTTGGAAATATTTAGGTGACCGATGACTTCTTCCCTTCGGTCTAATCAGATCAAATTAAATCAGATTTCAGTGGCCCTGCTTGTGTCCCTCATGGCACAAATTAAAATGACAGGATTGAAGCTGTTAACGTTTTCTGCTATAAGATTGAACTAAAGAGGACAGGTGGCCGAAAGGAGGACATGCTGCATCTCCTCATGTGCTCCACATTGGGGCGCTACGTCATGATTAATCCGCCGTGTGTGTTTCACTTTGTTGCATTGCGCTTTTATCAAGCTCCTTCTCCACCTCAGCCAGATTCTGCATCAACGAAGGGTCTGGCCTCAGGATTTCAACTCTGCAACCCACGACATGTGCTCCTGTTGTTGTTATTTCAACGATGCATGCTCTATTTGTCACAGTATTTGCACCCATTAATTCACACACACACACACACACACACAACAAAAAACCCACACACACAAACACACACAAGAGCTGTGTTAGATATTTGTTATGCCATAAACAAAAAGTGCCCAGTTTTTGCACGCAGTCTCATAATGATCCATTGTATTCGGAGAGGTCTTCGTCGCTTGGACTCAACCTCTTTTTACTTTTTTTTTTTCCAGATTTGGTTCTTTCAAGCTTTATTTTGGATAGAGACAGCTGAAGAGTGACAGGAATGTGGGGAGAGAGGGAAAGACGGGGAAAGGTCGGATTCGAAGCCTCGAGGACTGAGGCCTTCACACACGGGGCGTGCTGCTCGACCAACTGAGTGAACGCCGCCCTAAAAGTTCATGTGTTTTGAGGTGTTAGTCACCACGTGTAGACCTGCAAACTGGTGGGGAAAAAAGAACACGTGAAAATGTTTTTTTCTTTCACAGAGCTGTGAAAGAAAAGAACATTTTCAGGGTGGGAAAAAAAAAAATCCAGTTTTTCACTATCCAAATAAATTGCACACATTCAAAGACAAGCTGTGTGTCCAGCCTCAGTGTCCAGCCTGCACTGTATCATATCTCCAATCATATTCCTAGAAGTTAAACATGTTTTATAACAGTAACACACTTTATGAGCTGGCACAATGCAACTGTGCATCAGCGTCATTGGACAAGTTGTCTGGTCTTCTTTTATACTTTGTGTATTACTCCATGTGTCAGGTCTCATGCTCAGAGACTTCATTAGGAAGGACTTGATACTTCTTCTGCAGGTTACTCATAAACCAGAAAATAGTTATTATCTTTATTAGTTTTTAATTGAATTCCTGAGGACATGTTTGTGGTTGGTTACTTGTTCTTGTTGTCCCCCTTCAAGTACACTCATTAGAGAACAGTCGGCGTGGTGCCAGACTGTGCTTGGTCATTTTGGCGGAGCACAAACAGACTTGCAGTCCTGTTTGTGGGGATGGGATGATTAGTGTAATGAGTGTTGGCTTCGTTTCTCTCTCCTCACATTTTACGTTACTGACGGGATGGATCCATCAGCAGAAACAGAGCGGGACGTCAGCTCAGACTTTCACATGGGGGAAACAATGAACAGGAAGTGTAGAGAAACTGAAGAAACTGAAAATGAAGTTACACTTAACTGATCCTCTTGGGAAAGTTTGTCCCATCCTAACTATTCACAGGTTCTGAGGCCAAGAGTACGTAGAGGAAACCCACTCAGACAACACAGCTTTAGTTAGACATGAGTGAGTGAGACCCGAGAAAACTGACAGAAACAAAGACAGTTCGGCAAAGTGTAATTGAGGTAAACAATCCTGAAGTCAAGAGGAACTTTGAGTTTCCTTGTAAGAAAAAACCACCAAGAGACCGACAACGAACTTGATCTGGTCTAGATTTAATGCTGTTGGGCGGTCACTGGTAGAGCGTGCACCCCGTCTATCAAGGCTAAGTCCTTTCCAAGTGACGGTCTTCTTGATGTCATCCCTCTCTTTACAGTATATCTCTCAATATCTAATAAGCAGAAAATGCCTTAAAAAAATCTTTAACTGGAAACTTTTAACGTGAAAGCTGAGACATCTTTAGACCCCATATTCCCAGCCATGCCTAACACACAAAATACATAATAATGTGTCGGAGGTATTTAAGAACATGTTCAATCATATCGAACGTTCCAAAGGTTGCCTCTTGGAAATCTGTAAAAAAAATCGTTCTGTAATTTCACTGTCTGCTCCCACCATAGAAATCTGTCTCGAGTTAATAGGTAGCTGTCGATACGCAATCACAGGGGTTGAAAAACACGGGGACAGGCTTTCAGTATTTGCCACTCCACTAAAATTGATATGTCCCTTTTCATACGAGGGAGACTTGCTCAAAATGTGTCCTTGATTGAAAATGGCATAATGAAAAGCTTGAAAACCAATTTCACAGGTGCTTGTCCATGTTTGAAGAAATGAACATCATCTTCTTGACAGACTGCCAATAATGTGTTTAGTTTTTTTGAAGTCTGATGTGAAGCAGGAGCGAGGAGAGAAGAAAACACTGTTCATGAAGCTGACAGTGACGAGAAGACTTGTTTCTGAAGTCGACTGTTTGTGTGGAGTGCTGCAACCAGGAGGCTGCGGGAGGCGGGGTTATCAGTGGGTCAGTTGTCCAGTTAGTAATCAATTTATTGGACCGACTTATTGAGCAACCATCCTTTTGATCTGTGTTCCCACCTTTCCTGAGTCCCATGGATCCATCTCCAAGAAATCACCGGTCAGGTCTCAAGCTGATATTGATTACATGCACAAGCTAATGTCTGGAAAGGCCTTGGGGGACTCCACACACTCCAGCACCACACACCAATATTTTCCTTCCTTCAAATGTAGATAGAGTTTTAATGGCTGTGTTAGGTTTTAGTCCGATAAGGCAAGGCGATTTTATTTAAACAACATTAAACTCAATGTGCTTTTCAGTCAAGAGCATTCAGTAACAAGTGGCCTGCAACCACCCACCATCCGAACGCCAAGATAATGCACAGGTGGTGGTTTTACCTCTAAATCGTGTTTTTCATCCTGGTCCTCCGGGAACACTGCCCGCATGTTTTAGATAGTTCCTCCTCCAACACACCTGATTCAAATGGTGGCTCGTTATCAGGCCACTGACGAGCTGATCATTTGATCAGGTGTTGGAGCAGGAAACATCTAAAAAATGCAGGACAGTGTTCCCTGAGGGCCAGATTAGAGAAACACTGCTCTAAATGATTCATGTTTTCAAATAATTCACGTTTATTGGTTTAGGAAGTTGTAAAATTGATGAACTCGTTGCTTGGTTTAAAAAAAAAGGCTGGACTGCAAGGGAACCCATAAACAGAATAAAACATGGACGTAGTATCTGTGACGTCACCCACAATGAGCAAAGATGTGGAGCTGTCAATCAAAGGTCCACGCTCTTAATCCTGCATAACTTTAAGCCTTAATATAATGTGAACAGGTGAGTTGTATATAAATTCACCCTCAGTACAGTTGTCATGAACGGGGAAATTAGCTACAAGACCAAAACGTTTTTTGTACAGGCTGTAACATGTTTATTTTCTTATTGTTTACATGGGGACTTATGGGAGACTGACTCACTTCTGGAGCCGTAGTCTCCCAAATGTTCTTTTTTATCACTGTTTGTTTACAACACTAAATGCACAGACACAAAAACACTTTGTGCATCCATTTCATCAAGTGATTTCAGTCTGGAACACAGTGACACCTCTTGGTTCCATCAACCTAAAAACCTCTTTATTGTGTGTGTGGGTGGTGTCCCATAATGGAATGTCACAAGTTTGACCCACGAGTGAATGCCAATAGACAAGGACTTCCATTAAGAGGACAGGGACTGTCTGAACCCGACACTCGGTTTGGAGGACGCTGGTGACTAAAAGCAGGTTTTTAGTGAAACATGACGCCGACTTCTTCTTCAGGAAGATGGTAAATATGAGTGAAAACTTCTGAAATGACATGAGGTGTGTTGTGATTTTGCAGAGTTTCTGATGGACAGTGAAGTAAGCTGTGAATGTTGTGCTGTCAGCTCAGTTTGTTAGCTGGGCTGGTCTGGATTGTGAGCGCAGAAGACCAGGGGAGTGTTTTGGACACTGGAACATGAACTAGAGGCAATGTAACCGGTGAAGAGGTGAAAGACGACGAGGAGGAAGGAAGCTACGAACAGAAAAGGAGCAAGAAGCTGCCTCCAGAGTAATTTTTGGGGCGAAAAACAAGACATACAGAAAAAATAACTCTGTGTTGGACGCTATGAAACTGTAGGTGTTAACTTCATCTATGTGTAACATGAACCAAGGCAAGTCAGTCCAGTTTCCTCTGAAAAAACTCCATCAGAACCAAAAAAGTGCATTTGGAAACACTGAGGAAACTTTAAGTTCTGCCGTCTGTTCACGACATCAATGAAACACACACCGACGATTTTGAAAAGAGAATAACTCCAAATTTCGCTTTATTATAAAACTTGAGGCCATATTTGCACTTTTCTAATAAGCTGCTCTAATGTTACAGTAAGCGTCACATACAGCAGCGTGACAACAAGAGCTTTACAGCCGAGCGCAAGAGGGAAGGTGTTTCACCACACACACACACACCGACGCAAACACACACATTTAAACTTTTCTGCCCACTTGTTCAGAAAATTCACCCACTTTTCTAATTGTATTGACTAAATAGCGTCTTGGAGAAGACAGCACGCCTCGCCATGCGAAACAGCTGCCAGAATGACGATTTACTATACTGTCTGTTTAGCTGCTTTAGTGATGATCAAATCTGCCAGATCACACGGCCACTATCCGCAGCACTAAGCACACACACACACCACACTCACACAACAGAGCCTATTTTTTAAGGTGAATGACATTTAAGCACTTCAGCATGTGTTTATTTATTATCTGCAGCAGTCTTTTCAGAGAAGAAGAAAACTCAACATCCATTTTTAGGTTCGTTAAATATCTATTCGTGGAGGTACAACTCGGTAACTAATACCCTGTTTCATGAGGAGACGGTAGATATCTTCACATTTCTGTTTTGGCCTTTATTGCCTACAATAAGACAAACTAAAAAGCTCGATGCATCGATCCTTTCATAATTCACACCTTATAAAGCCCAAAAAGCTTTAAGACACAATGATACATCATAATACCTGATATGCTGTTTATATCAGTATCTTCCTCATTTCACTAGCTATTACTATTGTTTATCATCTTCTGACCAGCAGTTAATATGTGACACGCCCATTAAGTGCTATATATGATACAGCATCTCATCTGTACATTTTCATAAAAACAGTACAACTATATAGCTGACAGTTCCCTGATTTTTGTCGCAACAACAAAAAAAAGGCTGGGCATTTACAGTGTTTGTACAGAAACGTAAGCTTGGCGTGGACGTGAATTCACACATAATTCACACCCAGTACAAGTTTGCATTAGCTACCAGCGAAACATAAATTCTCATGATTTATGTAATAATAATAATAAAAAACATAAATAGCAAAACGTTCAAGTAAATGGTGTGACTCGTTCAACAAGCTGCTCTGTCACCTACAAATGAGCATGCATGTGTATGACGCAGGTACTAGCAGGTATTCACAGTACCATAAAGCCGAGGCACATATATTGTTATATGTTCTCGGTTCGTTAAAAAAAAAGCATCGCTGCGTCGAGAGTCCTTGAGCGATGAGTCACCCAAGCAGGTCGGTATTGGGGTGTTGATCACCATGACATCAGGAGCTCATCAGGAGCTTTCTCCTGCTGTCACTTCCTGGAGGCAGACAGGAAGAAGAGAGACGGCATCATGTTGAGGGATTGTTAGGAAATCTGTGTCATATAAGATATTTTTTCCAGCTAAAGGTAGAGAGACTGTAAAAGAGGACGTTTTAAGGATGCAGTAATAAATATTCTTTATATTAAAGAGGATATTGCTACATTTATTGTGAATGTAATGTACACAGGAAATGCATCACCCATCTCTACCGAGTTTTCATTTTCATTTTTTAGCTCATTGTTTTCTTCACTGTTATGGCCTGCTCTGAGACCAAGGTAAATACTAGTTACAGATAAACGATCATTATCATTGTGAAACCTTGAAACTAATCGCACCATCCTTCTCTGGCACGATGTTACATTATTCAAGATAATTTCTTGTATAGTTTAGTTGGCACTATTACTGTAAACTTAATTTCTGTTAAACAGAAAGTCCCACAGGTGTGCTTTCCTTTATTTACCTTGGTCTCAGAGCCAGGCCATAACAGTGAAGAAAACAATGAGCTAAAAAATGAAAATGAAAACTCGGTAGAGATGGGTGATGCATTTCTGTGGGTACATTACATTCACAATAAATGTAGCAATTAGTTCCATCTTTAATATGAAGAATATTTATTACTGCATCCTTAAAACGTTCCTCTTTTACAGTCTCTCTATCCTTTAGCTGGAAAAAATATCTTGCAGATTTGCAGTTACAACACAGATTTCCTAACAATCCCTCACACATGATGCCGTCTCTCTCTGTCTCTGTCGGCCTCTCAGGAAGTGACAGCAGGAGAAAGCTCCTGATGAGCTCCTGATGTCATGTGGATCAACACCCCAATACCGACCTGCTTGGGTGACTCATCGCTCTAAGGACTCTCGACGCAGCGAACCGAGGAACCGAGGAACGAACCGAGGAACATATAACAATATATGTGCCTCGGCTTTATGTACTGTGAATACCTGCTAGTACCTGCGTCATACACATGCATGCTCATTTGTAGGTGACAGAGCAGCTTGTTGAACGAGTCACACCATTTACTTGAACGGTTGCTATTTATGTTTTTTATTATTATTATTACATAAATCATGAGAATTTATGTTTCCGCTGGTAGCTAATGCAAACTTGTACTGGGTGTGAATTAATCTGTGAATTCACGTCCACGCCTGAGCTTACGTTTCTGTACAAACACTGTAAATGCCCATGCCTTTTTTTTTTGTTTGCTGTCAATGAAGTGACATAAAATCAGGGAACTGTCAGCTGACGTTATAGTTGTACTGTTTTTATGAAAATGTACAGATGAGATGCTGTATCATATATAGCACTTTAATGGGCGTGTCGACATATTAACTGCTGGTCAGAAGATGATGAACAATAGTAATAGCTAGTGAAATGAGGAAGATACTGATATAAACAGCATATCAGGTATTATTGATGTATCATTTGTGTCTTAAAGCTTTTTGGGCTTTATAAGGTGTGAATTATGAAAGGATCGATGCGTCGAGCTTTTTAGTTTTGTCTTATTGTAGGCAATAAGATGCCAAAACAGAAATGTGAAGATATCTACCGTCTCCTCATGAATACAGGGTATTAGTTACCGAGTTGTACCTCCACGAATTAGATATTTAACGAACCTAAAAATGGATGTTGAGTATTTCTTCCTCTGAAAATGACTGCTGCATGATAATCATAAACACATGCTGAAGTGCTTAAATGTCATTCACCTTGAATAAATAGGCGTCTGTTGTGTGAGTGTGTGTGCGCTTAGTGCTGCGGATAGTGGCCGTGTTTATCTGCGCAGATATTGATCATCACTAAAGCAGCTAAACAGACAGAAATGCATAATAAATCGTTCATTCTTGCAGCTGTTTCGCATGGCGAGAGGCCGTGCTGTCTTCTCCAAGACGCTATTTAGTCAATACAATTAGAAAAGTGGGTGAATTTTCTGAACAAGTGGGCAGAAAAGTTTAAATGTTCATGTGTGTTTGCGTCGGTGTGTGTGTGTGTGTGAAACACCCTTCCCCCTTGCGCTCGGCTGTAAAGCTCTTGTTGTCACGCTGCTGTATGTGACGCTTACTGTAACATTAGAGCAGCTTATTAATGAAAAGTGCAAATATGGCCTCTACTGTTTTATAATAAAGCGAAATTTGGAGTTATTCTCTTTTCAAAATCGTCGGTGTGTGTTTCATTGATTGTCGTGAACAGACGGCAGAACATTAAAGTTTCCTCAATGTTTTCCCCAAATGCACTTTTTTGGTGTTCTTATGGAGTTTTCTCAGAGGAAACTGCACTCGCCTTGGTTCATGTTACACATAGATGAAGTTAACACCTACAGTTTCATAGCGTCCAACACACAGTTATTTTTTCTGTATGTCTTGTTTTTCGCCCCAAAAATTACTCTTGCAGGCGGCTTCTTGCTCCTTTTCTGTTCGTAGCTTCCTCCTTCCTCCGTCGTCTTTTCACCTCTTCACCGGTTACAATGCCTCTAGTTTATGTTCCAGTGATCCAAAACACTCCCCTGGTCTTCTGCGCTCACAATCCAGACCAGCCCAGCTAACAAACTGAGCTGACAGCAGCTACATTTCACAGCTTTACTTCACTGTCCATCAGGAAACTCTGCAAATCACACACACACCTCATGTCATTTCAGAAGTTTTCCCTCATATTTACCATCTTCCTGAAGAAGAAAGTCTGCGTTCATGTTTCACTAAAAACCTGCTTTTAGTCACCAAGCGTCCTCCAAACCGAGTGTCGGGTTCAGACAGTCCTTTCTCTAATGGAAGTCTTGTCTCTTGCTTCCTCGTGGGATCAAACTTGTGACCTTTCCATTATGGGACCCCCAGACGGCCGCACACCCACCGCCACCTCCTCCTCCACACACACACACACACCGCTGTCTCCCTCGCTCTTAAATTGATCGCAGTCGCGGTGCATTGTGGTCCAATTGTGCGGTGTGATCTCAGGATAGCACGGTTCAGCAGCCTTCTCTCTCCAGACGCTCGCTCGGCACTTCTCTGCTACAGCAGTAAGCACTCTGTCACTTTCGCTGATGATGCATGGAGCACACACACACACACACACACACACACACACACCAATAAAGAGGTTTTTAGGTTGATGGAACCAAGAGGTGTCACTGTGTTCCAGACTGAAATCACTTGATGAAATGGATGCACAAAGTGTTTTTGTGTCTGTGCATTTAGTGTTGTAAACAAACAGTGATAAAAAAAAACTATGGCTCCAGAAGTGAGTCAGTCTCCATAAGTCCCCATGTCCAAATGTCCAACTTCACAGCAGAAATAAACATGTTTACAGCCTGGTACAAAAAACAGTTTTGGTCTCTGTAGCTAATTTCCCCGTTCATGACAACTGTACTGAGGGTGAATTTATATACAACTCACCTGTTCACATTATATTAAGGCTTAAAGTTATGCAGGATTAAGAGCGTGGACGCTTTGATTGACAGCTCGGTGCCGTTACTGGAGGCTTGTTAAAGTACCCAGGCTTCATTCAGTCAACTCAGCTCCACGTCTTTGCTCATTGTGGGTCACGTCACAGATACTACGTCCATGCTTTATTCTGTTTATCCTCTTGCAGTCCAGCCTTTTTTTTTTTAAACCCACAGTAACACAGTTCATCAATTTTACAATTTCCTAAACCAATAAACGTGAATTTATTTGAAAACGTGAATAATTTAGAGCAGTGTTTTTCAATCCTGGCCCTCAGGGAACACTGTCCTGCATGTTTTAGATGTTTCCTGCTCCAACACCTGATTCAAATGATCAGCTCGTCAGTGGCCTGATAACGAGCCACTCATTTGAATCAGGTGTGTTGGAGAAGAAACTATATAAAACATGCAGGGCAGTGTTCCCTGAGGACCAGGATTGAAAAACACTGATTTAGAGGTTAAAACTCACCACCTGTGCATTTATCTTGGTGTTTCGGATGGTGGGTGGTTGTCAGTGCCACTTGTTACAGAATGCTCTTGACTGAAAAGCACATTGAGTTTAATGTTGTTTAAATAAAATCCCCTTGCCTTATCTGACTAAAACCTAACACATGTCATTAAAACTCTATCTACATTTAAAGGAAGGAAAATATTGGTGTTGGTGCTGGAGTGTGTAGAGATCCCCCAAGGCCTTTCGAGGCATTAAGCTTGTGCATGTAATCAATTATCAGCTTGAGACCAGGCCGGTGATTTCTTGGAGATTGATCACATGGGACTCAGTGAAAGGTGGGAACACAGATCAAAAGGATGGTTGCTCAATAAGTCGGTCAATAATATTGATTCACTAACTGGACAACTGACCCACTGATAACTCCCCATCTCCGTACACGCCTCCTGGTTTGCAGCAGCTCCACACAAACGAGTCGACTTCAGAAACGAGTCTTCTCGTCACTGTCAGCTGCCGGAGCTTCATGAACAGTGTTTTCTTCTCTCCTCGCTCCTGCTTCACATCAGACCTTCAAAAAAAACAAAAAAACTATAACACATTATTGGCAAGTCTGTCAAGAAAGATGATGTTCATTTCTTCAAACATGGACAAGCACCTGTGAAATTGGTTTTCAAGCTTTTCATTATGCCATTTTCAATCAAGGACACATTTTGAGCAAGTCTCCCTCGTATGAAAAGGAGGATCACATATCAATTTTAGTTGAGTGGCAAATTACTGAAAGCCTGTCCTCGTGTTTTTCAACCCCTGTGATTGCGTATCGACAGCTACATATTAACTCGAGACAGATTTCTATGGTGGGAGAATACAGGATGAAATTACAGAACGATTTTTTTTACAGATTTCCAAGAGGCAACCTTTGGAACTCGTTCGATATGATTGAACATGTTCTTAAATATCCTCCAGACACATTTATGTATGTTTGTGTGTGTTAGGCATGGCTGGGAATATGCAGGTCTAAAGATGTCTCAGCTTTCACGTTAAAAGGTTTCCAGTTAAAGATTTTTTTAAGGCATTTTCTGCTTCATTAGATATTGAGAGATATACTGTAAAGAGAGGGATGACATCCAGCAAAGAACCGTCACATTGGAAAGGACTTTAGCCTTGATAGACGGGGTGCACGCTCTACCAGGTGACCGCCCAACAAGCATTAAATCTAGACCAGATCAAGTTCGTTGTCGGTCTTCTTGGTGGTTTTTTTCTTACAGGTAAAAACTCAAAGTTTCTCTTGACTTCAGGATTGTTTACCTCAACTTACACTTTGCCGAACTGTCTTTGTTTCTGTCAGTTTTGTCTGGTCTCGACTCACTCATGTCCTAACTAAAGCCTGTGTTGTCTGAGTGGGTTTCCTCTACGTACTCTTGGCCTCAGAACCTGTGAATAGTTAGGATGGGACAAATTTCTCCAAGAGGATCAATTAAGTGTAACTTCATTTTCAGTTCTTCAGTTTCTCTACATTCCTGTTCATTGTTTTTCCCATGTGACAGCCTGAGCTGACGTCCCGCTCCACTCTGTCTGTTATCTGCTGATGGATCCAATCCCGTCAGTAACGTAAAATGTTTGAGAGAGAAACAAACTGAAGCCAACACTCATTACACTAATTATGCCCATCCCCACAAACAGGACTGCAAGTCTGTTTGTGCTCCTGCCAAAACTGACCAAACACAGTCTGGCGACCACGCCCGACTGGTTCTCTAATGAGTGTACTTGAAGGGGTCAACAAGAACAAGTAACCAACCACAAACATGTCCTCATGAATTCAATTAAAAACTAATAAAGAGTAATAACCTATTTTCTGGTTATGAGTAACCTGCAGAAAGAGTATCAAGTCCTTCCTAATGATCAGTCTCTGAGCATGAGACCCGACACATGGAGTCAATGTTACACCCAGAATACATAAAGTACACAAAGTATAAAAGAAGACCAGACAAACTTGTCCAATGACACTGATGCACGTTTGCATTGTGCAGCTCATAAACGTGTTTTACTGTTATAAAACATGTTTAACTTCTAGGAATATGATTGGAGATATGATACAGTGCAGGCTGGACACTGAGCTTGGACACACAGCTTGTCCTTGGAATGTGTGCAATTTATTTTGGATAGCTGAAAACTGGATTTTTTTTCATTCCCACCGTGAAAATGTTCTTTTCTTCCACAGCTCTGTGAAAGAAAAGAACATTTTCACGTGTTCTTTTTTTCCCCACCAGTTTGCAGTACAGGGTTACACGTGGTGACGTGAGGTTAACACCTCAAAACACATGAACTTTTAGGGCGGCGTTCAGCTCAGTTGGTCGAGCAGCCAGTCCTTGCAGGCTTCGAATCCGACCTTTCCCGTGTTCAGTCTCTCTCTCTCCCCACATTCCTGTCACTCTTCAGCTGTCTCTATCAAAATAAAGCTTGAAAAGACCCAAAAAATTATCTTGGAAAAAAAATTAAAAGATTAAAAGAGGTGTGAGTCCAAGCGACAGCCATATGGAGAAGCCTCTCCGAATACAATGGATCATTATGAGACTGGCTGTCAAAACTGGGCACTTTTTGTTTATGGCATAACAAATATCTAACACAGCTCTTGTGTGTGTGTGTGTGTGTAATTAATGGGTGCAAATACTGTGACAAATTTAGAGCATGCATCGTTGAAATAACAACAACAGGAGCACATGTCGTGGGTTGCAGAGTTGAAATCCTGAGGCAGACCCTTCGTTGATGCAGAATCTGAGCTGGCTGAGGTGGAAAAGGCAGCATGATAAAAGCGCTATGCAACAAAGTGAAACACACATGGTGGATTAATCATGACGTAGCGCACATGTGGAGCAATGAGGAGATGCAGCATGTCCTCCTTTCGGCCACCTGCTCCTCTTTAGTCAATCTTATTAGCAGAATAACGTTAACAGCTTCAATCCTGTCATTTTAATTTGCCTCGTGTGCGCATGTAGGACACAAGCACGGCACTGAAATCTGATTTAATTTGATCTGATTAGACCGAAGGGAAGAAGTCATCGGTCACCTAAATATTTCCAAAAAAGAGACGCAGCGTAAATGACTCATCCATGAACTGCGTTGAGATTGATTGTGTCAAACTGAGAGGAAAACGTCTTCTCCCTCAGGAGAGGTAAGAGGAGTACAGGGCAGAGGAGAGGTGGAAGGGTTCACCCAAAAACACACAAAGGTGCATCGATTCAAACATAAGTAGCATGCGTGTGTGTGCGGTAACACTCGAGCTCTCGGGGGGGTTTCCAGAGACCAGCCGGGTGGCCTAATGTTGGCCTGCTGCGCCACCTCATTCAACTTTGTTGTGCAATCTCGATCGGCACCTGCTTGAGTGCTCTTATGAGCCCTTTATGCACACTTCTCGTTGGATGGCATGGCTTTGCCTGAGGGAGCTGAGGAAATAATGTTAGTAAGAGACGGATGAAAAGGTTAGAGATGATAAACAGTCAGAGAGCTGATGAAAACAAAAGAACAGCACGAGAATAGAAACGTCGGCACCTGTCAGTGATATCTAAATTAGATACTGGTTCATACTGGATCTTTGTCTCGTCTGATGGACTACAGATCACATGACAAAAACATGATCCACATAAACATCACCACATGCATGTGAGGGGATCTTTGTCCAAAACCTACAATATTGTTGGTTGGATTTTTGGAGATCAACCACAGTTCATTGCTTAATTTCTTTTTATTACATTTCTTTTATTCTGTTTTCTTAAGGATATTATTCTTATTCATATTATGTGAATGTGCTGTATCGAAATTCATTCTTGTGGTTATGTTGCAGTGTTGCTATCTGTGTACAGATTGCGGCAACCTCTCCTTGTAAGGACAATTTTCCATCGATCTTTCTATACATCACCTGCCTGTTGCAGATTGTTTTTTGATCTTCTAACTTTGCTTCCCTTGTTTCTATTTGACCAAATAAAAAATGTTTCACCTCGCGACACTCTAAGTTTCCGTCTGAGCTCACCTGCCTAAGCTACTTTTAAGAACTAGTCTAAGTTTTTGTTGCCGTTGCTGCCGTGCACATTGCTTTTGTCTGCTCCTGTGGTCACTCATAGAAAGATGAAGGTTACCACAGTTAGGACTAAAAATACAGCTTGCTAACTGAAGGTGAAACCGACTGGCCGGGGCGTAACTATTATTAGAAACCATTTGAGTGTTGCAGAGGTCAAAACTGCGACCTTTCACTTTTGTTGCATTGTCTTTTGACACTGCTCCCTGATGCAATAAACTCTGGGTGCATTGGTCGATTAACAAAGAAATAACTCCAGGCCTGATGTCATTGATTGGCAGATTGATTGGCTTCAGTTATCCAGCGTTAAGCTTTTATCTGACGCTGCTCTTCGTTTGCTTCATCCCCCTGAGGGTTCTTAACTCATTCATCAGTTGTGAGGTGGACCGTCGGTATAATCCATGCACGGCGCAAACACTCTGACAGGGCTGACCTTATACAGTAATGATCCTCCTAACATTAAAGTCAGGTCAGGTGAGAAATCTCACTTTAATTGTGTTCCTTACCCTCCCGTGGGTGCCTGCTGTCACTCTGATCCAGCACAATGATGGTCAGGTGCAAGACTTTATCAGAAATATAAAGCTAAGGCACAGGGGTTATTCCACATCTACCTAACGGAGTGGAGTGCAAAACAAATCTCAAATTATTTTGTGTTCTTTAGGTGATGAATTAGGCTTCTAAACTGATCATTGAGAAGCCTGGATGAATAAAGAACAATACAAAACAACAAGTGTTTGCATTTTAACGCACATTTCAATGTTGTTTAACAGTCAGAACCCAAAGTACATGAGTACATGTCTTAAAATGACAACAAAACAGTGTTAAATCCAAGCAGATTAAACGTGAAAACATCTTTATTTGATATCAGATTAGGCTAGACGGCGCATATCTTACTGAACTGATGAATATCATTAAAACATCCCATGTAGCACCACATCTGGACCCCAAATGAACGCTAAAACCTGCCACTAACAGTCCAGCCGATACACGAACTTTAGAGCACGAATGACTTTTTAATGCGTTCAACCTTTCTCTGACTTTACACGTTACGAGGAGGCGGTCTGCCTCCTGGTTCACAGCTTTCCCTTCCTCGTGTTTCTAACCCGTCTGTCTCGCTGTGCTCAACCTGCCCAGACAGACGTTTTTCACAGCAGACGTTTTCGACATGACACAAACGCAGGTGTTAGCAATGATACTGATTAAGGTTTCACTCAGGTCAAACTGAGTCAGGAGCTGAACCTTAATCACTATGGTTGGAGACACCTGCACTGCTCAGCACCTGTTCCTCATTGCAGTATTTAACACCAGTTCAGCCTCCCAGACTGCATCAGAGAGCTCAGTCTACTTTTGTGGTAAAAAATAATAATAATGTGTTTGCACTTAACTTAACTCTACTCACTGAGAAGCAACTAAATATGAGAAATGTGTGATTCTTACCATTAATCTTAATATATCTGATATTGTGTGTGTTTATTCACATCTTTATACTTGCAAATTGAATTTATTTTATAGTTGCACTCTTCTACTTTGCACTGCAACTGCTGCATCACATTTTCCCTCAGTATAAATGAAAGTTTTATCATTATCAATCAATCAATCAATCAATCAATCAACCAATCAATCAATCAATCAATCAGTCAGTTCTACAGTTTAATCCTAAAGAAGAGCGTTCATTTACTGCCTTCTTCCTAGTTAAAGATTGAGAATACTGTAATGGTTTTATGATTTAAATGTTTTAATACCTATCTATGAAGTTATGGATCAGGTGAGTGACAGAAATGTAAAGGTTTGCACAGTCTTTTATTTTGTAAATGTGTGCATCATTTGCGGCATGCAGAGACAGGCTACAGATGGGTTGTAAATACAAATGGACAAACGAGAGCATGAAGAGTGTTCCTGTTGACTGATGACTCCTTCTGATATTGATCATTAGGACTTCAGCCTTGAATACGTGCATCTTTAATTCCTGCTTATTCCTCGAGGTTGCATGAATAGAGCGTCCACAGTTTGACCATAGAACAATAGACCGTGAACATTTTTCACTTGACCCTATGTGATTGAAAGATAGACACATTTAGACTGCATACAAATCCTCCCACTGAAAGGATCAGGACCTTTTCTCATTTATTTCCTGATCAAAAATACTTTTCCACACACTGAGGAATGAGTGACCCAGTCATGAATTCCCCATGTGTCACCTTTGACGGCCCACAAGGGAGCAGAAATCACATTCGACCATGAATATATGACAAAAGAAAACCTAAAAAAGAAGAAAGGATTGAAAAGTATTTCCCCAGCTCATTATTAATTTCAGGACTGGAGGCAAAATGCCACAAGACCTTATTAATTTCTGACCCTGATGTTAACCCCATCTACTATTTAATTGGCTGTGAGATGAAGAACCTGCCGATTGTGCACTACAGAAGTGGTTTGTAGTTTCTTATCCTCCACATCACAACTTGCAGAACTGAGCCGAGATAAAACAAAAATTGTGGAAAGTAACGACTGATTTCTTCTGCATCTGAAAACATCACGCTGCAAAGAGTTCCCTGTTGGAAACAACTGTATTAAATCAGAAAGGTCATGTTTGACCAAACACAGCGAGTCACCTTTGGGACAACTGTGAAAATGAGAAAAGTTTTGCATAACGTTAACATATTAAATATATTGATTTTGTTTACACCATAAACAAGAGTGGGTTGTAAAAGTCCCCATTGGAAGTCCAGCACAATAACTGATCTAGCAAACAGACAGTCAGCCTACGGAGTGAAAATGAAAAGGACAAACAGTCAGTATGAATGTTGAGAGCTAGTATGGCTAACTTGGGTAACGGTAAACTGATTGCAGAAGAACCAAGCCGTACCATGTCCAAATGAAATGTGACTGCACTGTTTTATGATGCTGTAGTGGAAAAATTCTTTTAACCTCTGTTTTACTTTTTTATGCTTACTTTATATTACAATTATATTTTTGTGTTTAACTTTGTATGAACTTTGTCCTATCTAGGAGACTGCCTCCTGATGGGTTGATATATGTTTGAGTGTGGACATTTCTCTCTGTCCCAGAGATGTTGGTACCAGCCACGGTGTAAAAGGGCAGTAAACCAGATATTTACGAGGGTAACCCCCTTAATGCATTTAGAGTCTCTCTTTTATTACCTCAGAGGAGAGGGAGGGGGAGAAATGTCTACAAAAGGAGCAGTTGAATGTATTATCAGCAGAGAGAACTTTGCGACTGTTGTAGTCGTACTGTTGTCTCTCCTTGGCCAAGAATAAAACTCTCATTTAATACTGATCGTGTTCTCAGTCTTTATCGAATTTCCACGACAATGCTCACATGCTTCAGTGTGCTTCAGATTTGCTTCTTATCTCTGACTTTATATGGTTGTGAATTGAATATCTTTGAGTTATGTCTGTTGGTTGGAGAACAGTTACCTTTTTGCTTGTGGTATTTTTCATCAATTTCTTATTCGGCTGTGGCTTGCAGGTCGAGCGGGTCGTCCACTAATCAGAAGATCGGCGGTTCGATCCCTGGTTCGATCCTCTCCTGTCTGCATGTCGAAGTGTCCTTGGGCAAGATACTGAACCCCAATTGCTCCTGCGAACTGATGAGCTGTTGGCAGCCAATGCCATCGCTGTGTGAATGTGGGTGAATGAGTCGTAAGACTAGAAAGGTGTTATATAAGTACAGTCCATTTATAGTTGGTTTTTTTTATTAATAAGAGAATAACCAGCTGATTTCTCATGAAAACAATAGCTTGTTAGTTGCAGCTGTACATTGAGAACAGATACAGTACATAAGTACACCAGAAACATATGTACTGATTTGTTACAACACCACTTTGTAATTTGCCTGACAGTTTGTGGTTTTGGTGTTTAGTTTCTCGTGTGTCTTCACTTCCTACCGTTATTGTGTTTCCTACCAGTCTTTCCCACCCTAATTAGATTCACCGTATCCTCTCCTATCCTGTGTTCCTTTGTCTCGGTTGTCTCAGGCTTCCTCTCGTGTTTTCTTGGACTTTGGATTATTGCCTCACAGTCCTGTCTGCTCGCTTCTTTTTGTTAAAAATGAAATCTTTTGAACCGCTCAGCTCTGCCTCAAGCTGTCCTGCATTTGGGTGAAATCCCTGGTGATCCTGCCACCCTGCTCCCACTGCGAAAATGATACAATATATATATTTGAAAGAAATAATAAAATGTTGGAGAAAATGGTGTAATACGTCCATATTTATTCCATGTTGGAGATCTTCATAACTCGTTCCTAATGATCATCTTGGATTTTATTTCAAGGATCCATCCCTGTTTGTCTTTCCTGAATGTCATAGCACATTTTCACCCAACAACACTGGACTGGACTTACGTCTCCTCTCCTGGTCTGGACTGTAATCACATGCCAGCACTTGCCAGAGGTCAAAGTGTCATCTTGTGGACTGGAGATTGGAGACCGAGCTCTCTCCATGTGTGCTGGTGCTAGATGGTGGCTAATGGTGTGGATAAATGGATACTGATGTTTTCCCCAACACAGCCACTCACTCAAGGCCAAATGAGTCCCCTGATGGAGCGAGACAAAGAACCTGAGAAGGACAAAAAGAAAGAAAGGGAGGGAAACAAATAAACACAGCTGCCTTTTAATCTCCTGTCAAGTCAACCCATCTTCTTCAGTGAGAATTAATCAAAAGAAACTTTCGACTAAAGGATATTTACTTCACCCTCGTCCTCCTGCTCTTTTTCCTTTGCTACCTTTTATTTACTTTCTGGTTCAATCATAAATTTATTGGCCAGACAGCAAGAAAAACATGCAAAAGGAAAAACCAAAAGCATTTCACTTTGATGAAAAACGTCTTGATGAAAAATGCAGATTGATGCCAAGTTGGTGGTCGGATCCATACCCTCAGTAAATGCCTCGCATGTATAATTTTTAATTAATGATCGAAACGTCATGTCTGTCATTAGCTATAGAGACCAGGCTGTAAACATGTTTATTTCTGCTGTGAAGTCGGACGTTTTAACATTGGATAGATACTTTTACACACAAACAAAGCGAAGCAAGAAAAGACGAAAAAAAAAAAAAAAAATAACGTTATAAAACTCCTTGACAACAGTAACCAGGACCAGGACCAGGACCAGGTTATCGGGAGAAACTGGATTAGGGCAGCATGTGTTCGTTCATACACAATAACCACATTATTTCCAAAACATGCATTTACATGTAGCTAGAGGTCAGAGTTCTTTCCTATCTTTGAGGTTTCATGTTGAAATGAGATTTCATGACCTACCTGACCTGTGAGCCATTTTCCAGCGCCCCGCTGCTGCCATGACAACCCTCCCTCCTTTTAAAACAGTTAGCTCCATGTGTTTAATCTAAAAATAACCTATACCGAACAGGATGACGTATACACAAGCTTCCGTCTGGTCATCAATCCAGTCCTCACAGTATTATATAATTAGCTTGCCCATTGGCTCAGAATACCCCATCCACTCTATTGATTTGAATCAAGGGTGTAAGAATACGTGTTCATGTATTTGCATGCTAACATATGATTACAAAATACGTGTTCATGTATTTGCATGCTAACATATGATTACAAATACAGTTCTATCTATCTATCTATCTATCTATCTATCTATCTATCATTTTGTATTGGTAAAAGAAGTGGCTGGCACAGTAACCCACAAAACAGGACAATCGAGAACTTAAAGCAAAGATTTAGCTGAGACGTCAAGATGCACACAACAGTTAAAACGTTAGGATTAAGGAAGCAGTAAAAGACTGAACATCGTCAGTCCTGCTTTCCATCCTTGTCCTCAAATTGATCAAACCAGCCTTCGCCTCGAGGTGGGAAGTTCTGTTAATCCCGCCTCGACACTTGTCGGTCATCTTGCCGAGTTTGAGATGACATCTCTCGCTCGAGGCCGAGGTGATCAGCGCCAATGAAGATGTGGCGGCAGAAACAGGAGGAGCAGATGGTGAAAATTTACAACATCTGCAGTTTTTAATTGGGCGTTGTCTGTGGCATATTCAGTTTAGATGTTTTTGGTTCGTCCTGTTGTCTGCCATTCAAATGAATCCTGTAACTTTCTTACAGTCCTGCCCGCCTCATCAAAGAACACTAAATATAGATTCACTTGCCTACATGCTCCTACAGTCTAATATAAATGTCTGCTTATATTATTAATGTGACAAAGTTGCATATTAAGGCTTTGATTTGAAAATAATTAATGCTGCAGTGAATCCACATCACTCTTTGTTATCTCACATTGTGCACACTCATTTGAACATCTATGGAATAAAGCACCTCTTTCATACCGAACCAGAACTTTTATGCCAGGGGGCTTACAGTGAAAGTAATCCCAGCTTCCACATTCCTCTCATTCTTTCCATCTGCTGTGCCCTTTTCACTGGCAGTCCACCTATACGACGCAGCGCTTCCAAGCAAATATCTCTACCTGACACATCTTCAGCTCAATTAGCCCATGCACAAAGACAGAAAGCTCCAATTACAAGCTTTTAGAATAGACACTAACACCAGCGACCCTGTTGCCTTCCTATGTTTCCATGTTTACCTCTATCCACTCTCCACCTGAGATCCTGTAATTGTTTTTTTCTTCTCGTGCTCCTCGCTTTCCTGTCTCACTCGCTGCCTCTCAGCCGAAGTCAATAGAATTTATGGCACCGCTCTCGCTGTTATTGAACATTATCGGCAAAATGCCACTTTAATTAATCAGAACAATTAACTGACCAAACGTGCAAATATCACACTAAGTAGCTCGATGAACGATTGACCCACGTGTGTGTGAGCAGGCGCTTAAAAATCCACATAAAACTGCAGATTTGTCAAAAAAAAGTTTACAGGGTGTTTTAATCCATTTCACAACCTTCAGCTATCAAAAGTACCATGATTTGTTACGCGACACGTTGAGGTAATGTTTGATAAGTGATTCAGCAGATCAGATTTCATGAATTCAGACTATTCGACCTAGAGATGCCAGCGATAAGCCTCCTGTGACTGCAGCCATATTTCACCCTCATCTCCATCCATTACCGCTGTATTTCTTATATTACGCAACCAGCATGTTATGTCACGAATCCATTTAATCAAATATTAGTTATTATTAGTGGTGTTAGTTTTGCTTTTAGAAGAGTATCATCAAAACTATTAATGTATTCCAGGAATTAAAAAGGTACAACATTATTTTTTTGTTCACTGTTCCTCACCAGGACACGTTGGACCTCATGCAGGAACCTATATACGATCAGATTTCATCTTATTTTTCGTTTGTATCCATAATTTGTCTTTAATTTGTTGGCAAATGAACATTTCACGAGGGCACTCTTAACGAGATGAGAGGAAAAAAACATCTTTCACAGAATACAAGTTTTAAATCTATAAATTTGAGCACATTTCACCGATTTTAGCTTCACTCCACTGGCTGCCTGTCCATTTTAGGATTCATTTTAGTTTGTTTAAGTTCTTTTATTTGCTTTTAAGGCCTTGAATGGCCTTACCCCACCCTACCTCTCTGAGCTGCGGCACCCCTACATGCCTAGCCGTTCTCTCAGGTCAGCTGACCAGCTGCTCTTGACTGTCCCTAAAGCTAGACTTAAGCTGAGAGGGGATTGAGCATTTGCCGTTGCAGCCCCGAAGCTATGGAACGAATTGCCGCTGCACGTGAGACAGGCCTCTTCTCTGTCTCATTTTAAAACCCTTCTTAAAACCCACCTCTTCTCTTTGGCTTTTAACACCATGTAGATGGTTGATTTTATGTGCATACATGCATTTTGTTATTTACGTATTTATTTTTGTCTGTTTTTATTTATTTTATCTAGTGCCTTTTATTCATTTTATTTTTATTGTTTTCTACCTTCTTTTATCTACTTGATGTTTTGTTGTGTTTCTATATTGTTATTCATTGTGTTCTATCGTATTGTGCAGCACTTTGGAAACCCTGTGTTTGCTAAAATCGTGCTCTATAAATAAAGTGGATTGGATAAATTTGAGTAACATTTAAAGAAAAGAAAAAAACAGAATCTGAATATCTCCAAATATAAGACTATAAAAACCATGAGATATGACTAAGTGTCTGTCAGCTTCTGCTTTCAGACGCCATGTCCATCCCGTCCTTGCGCAGAGAACATGCTTTCAGAGACTCCACAGATCTATTTGATGACACGGATGAATTGTCGCTGAGCCGTTTCCGAGTGCCAGGAGGACTGCTTTTAAATTCTTGCAATACTCTGGAGCTTCAACTTAGGCAAAACCAAATCCTCACACCTGCATGCACTACAGTTATTGTGCATCCCTCTGCTGACACAGCATTAACAGCGTCACGCATGTTCTGCCACTGCTGGAAGAAGTTTATTTAACAGTATGTCGATTTCACTACTGCTGAAGTTTTTCTACTTTGAGATATATTTGAGTGGTGAACGCACTCAGCAGTTTTCACCACCCTCTCACTGGTCCAAAACAGAGCAGTTGCCGTACCAGTCTGTGATGCAGTTGGTAAGAACGCTCTCGATGGTGCAGTGGTAGGAGTTCAACAGAATCTGAGACAGCTGGGCCTTCTTGAGTCCCCCTCAAAAAGAAGAGATGCTGGTGAGCCTTCATGACCAGAGCTGATGTGTTCAGGATACAAGAAAAGGTCCTCAGAGGTGTGGACATCCAGAAACTTGGAGCTGGAGACCAGGTGCTAGACCTCTTCCTTGTTGTCACTGTTGTATCTTCTGCAAATCTGATGATAGTGTTGGAACCATGTACAGGTGTGGAGTCGTGGGTGAAGAGGGAGTAGAGGAAGGGGCTCAGACCACAGCCCTGTGGGACGCCAGTGTCCAGGGTGAGGGTTGAGATGTGCTTGTCCAACCTAACAGGGATCAGTTGGTTAGAAAGTCCAGTATCCAGTTACAGAGGGAGGCGTTGATGCCGAGGTCGCTGGGTTTGGGGATCTGATTGAGGGGATCATGGTGTTGGTGGTGTTACACAAACT
Organism: Larimichthys crocea; assembly: GCF_000972845.2. NCBI lineage: Eukaryota > Metazoa > Chordata > Actinopteri > Sciaenidae > Larimichthys > Larimichthys crocea. Next base: position 5,070,447 of record NC_040033.1, read on the forward strand.
TTATATATTGTACATAGTGTTTTTATTGTTCTATAATATTTGTTCAGATGTTGTCAATCCATGCTTCTTGACTGCACTAATTGCTTTTACCTTTACTTATATTTATTGTTATGCACCAATATTCCAAGGCAAATTACTCGTATGTGATATGCGACTTAGCAATACACCTGATTCTGACGTTTCATTGCCTATCCAATTGCGTCTGCTCAAACAAGTCATCGACCACTCGATCAATAAGTCAGTTGGGTGGTGACTGTTTAAACAGCCTTTTAGTCAGTCAGTCAGTACGCTGCTGTAGGGCAAGAGGTCAGTCAGTCAACTAGTTGGTCAATCAGTGAGTTGGTCAATTAGTGTTCCTTCACCTGATCACCCGCCGGCCACTCCCACCTCATCAGTGCAACCACCTTCACCTGTGTTCCCTGATTTATACCCACTCCGTCACTGCCAGATTGTCTTCAGCGGCATGCAAAGCCCTCACACGTCTATCTTCGGATTGCTTCCCCGGTTTCGACCCCGACCCCTGACCCGTCCTCGTCATCCCTGACCAGCCTTCTGTCCCTGACTCCTCTGCCTGCTCGCCTCTTGTCTCTCTCCTGTTTGCTTGAATTCCCTCCCCGGAGGTTTCTGCTGGAGAGTTGGACTGTTTCGGCTGGCTCTGTTGCGGATTTTTCTGACCCTGTTTGGCCAATAAAAGTGTTCCAACACTGGTCTCAGTCTGTGCTGTTCTTGGGTCCAACCTTCATTAATTACAGAAACTACATGCTCTGATGTAATCCTGTATTTAATGTCATCCGACACTGATTATGCATTCTTCATTACTTATGCCTGAGCCTGATTCTATTTACCCTTCACTTACCTCTGAGCACATTACACACACGCAACCGCGTGCAACAAGTCGCCCTCAATATCTGATGCAATTTCCCCTTTTACCACCCGGTAACGAGGTGCATCCTCTCTGCAGGTTTCACAGAGACAGACACCATCCAGCTTCAATTTAACACCAGCTTATCATAAAATGTTTGGCTTTGTGTGTGTGTGTGTGTGTGTGCCCCTAAACACACATTTCAGTTTCAAAAGGGGGAGTGACATTCAATTTATTTCTGAATTATCTGGGTTTAGCTTTGTAAAGGGAGCTTAAAAAGTCACGTTTGGAGGTGAAATGAGGTTGGTTGTCACACTGTGATTCTTTTTGATTTTTGTCTTGCAAGCTGAAGCTTTTGATTTTCAATGTCAACAAATCTCATGCTGACAGCCCACACACAACACCGAACGAGTTCTACTTCACACGTGAACATCAAGAAATGGTTCTGTTGAAAATGACTTAATAAACGAATTTTACTGCTGTGGTGCTCCAGTAATCATTCCATAATTCTAATAAAGACCCATTTCTTTCTAGATTATTGTTGTTTCTCTAGCAGTGAAAGACAAAATGTCACAAAAGTTCCAACAACTTTAAAACTTTTTCGCCTTATTCATGGAATAATATGCGAACAACCAACCTTGTTGTTGAATTACTTGTTGAATCTTATATTTATCTGTTTTTTGTTACAATAAATGGACTCCACGTGATTTTAAAAAAGTAGGAAACCCTGTGATTATTAGTGCAAAGTTGTAAAGAAAACAACCAGAGCATGAAGTGACCTTGATTGTACAGCTGTATGTATAATGCATGGATTAAAATCTTTTTAATGACGGGGATGTTAGTCCTTTTGAGAGACAAAAGTGCTGGGAATGTTCCCTATTCTTAATTTTTTATGCACACCTTTCCTATGAAGCAAATTTCATTAAATTAGCTCATTTTGTTGAGTTAATAATTCATCTCTCACGAGAGGTACAAGAGTGCATCTGTTGTCAAGGTTACATTTGAAATCAAAGGAAAAAGGCGCTCATATATGAGCGAGCTGGAGAGCGGCATGCCTTTCAGAACATTACCTGCATAATAAGTACGCAAGGACTATTATTTTATCTGCTCTCACCAGAAATATGACATAATTGGTCCCCTTTTTTGTTTAAATGCTTCAAACATATGAGTTTTCTCTTTCCAGATGAGTTGCTGCATGCAAATAATGCAGTGCAGCTCTTATGTCCTCATGTTCAGTGCAAGGTGGAGGTTAATGGTGTGGAGCACTGGTTGACTCAAGAGGGAGAATATAAAGTACATAAAAGTGCCCTCTGGGCTGCCTTTTTTAGTGGAGAAAATGTAATTAAGGTGCCCTTTCAGTGGAGAAAATGTAATAAAGTTCTTTCTTTGGTCCTTTTCTAGTGGAGAAAACACAATAAAATAACTTCTTGGGTACATTTTTTTTTATTGGAGAAAACGTGATAAAGAGCCAAGTTGGGTACCTTTTTTAGTGGAGAAAATGCGATTAAAAATATAATCTAGGGTGCCCTTCTAGTGGAGAAAATATGACTGTTCCTTATTGGGTGCTTTTCCAGTGGAGAAAATTATAAAATGCCTTCTGGCATGCCCTTCTAGTGGAGAAAATATGACTGCCCCTTCTTCTTTTCAGTGGAGAAAATTATAAAATGCCCCCTGGGATGCCCTTCAAGTGGAGAAAACGTGATACGGTACCCTTATAGTGGAGAAAATGTGATGAAGTGTCTTCTGGGATGCCCTTATAGTGGAGAAAATGTGATGAAGTGTCTTCTGGGATGCCCTTCTAGTGGAGAAAACATGGCAAGTGCCATATAGGCTTTCTTACATGATAGAAAATTGTCTCATTCACCTTCATTTGTCGTTTATTCAATAGTTAATGGTTACCTATTACAGATGTATCGTCACAAAGTAAACCTCATTGATTCATAAATCATTTGCTTTAAGTTTATGTTGAGTTAATGCTGCCTGCATTACGTTCGCTGGCAACATTTTGTCCAAAGCAGAAAGTAATATAATGTTGTATGGAGAGGTGTTTGGGTAGAATTGGGTGGGTTCAACTAAGGTTTACTTCATTATTATTGAACAAACACCATTATCTTCTCTTAACCTCAAAGAAATAGTTTTAGTCGCAGTGACTTCACCAAAACAGTTGATAGTATGAATCACATTTGTAAAGGGTCACACAATCTAATTTGTCATTCCGGACTTGCTCTACTGTTAAATTGCAAAGGAAATATCTCATCTATATGCAACAGCCTCGTCTTTCTGCTGATTTAAGCCTGCAGAATAACCAAGAAGACCCTTTGAAATGAAATGCGTCTGTCTGAGTGTTCAAAGAAGACAAGAGGAAAAGACATCTGCAACAGGTGCTGTAGAAGAAATGTGCGTACCTGCATAGAATAAAGATGGCTGAGCCATTGATTGCCCTGCTCTTGGCCATTAATTACATTCCCTGACCTTTGACACCAAGCTGTGACCCAATCACTCTGACACTGGAAAATACAGATCAATCTATCAATCAGGATTTACTCGGTTTGAAATAATGATTGGCCTTTGGAGTATTTTAAATGAGCGCAGGAGAAATCGGTCCTTGACCCTCGGGCTACACTTATCTTTCATCTTAAGGAGTCTCTCTTGTTGTCATGAGGAATCAGTGATTTCTTTTAATTAACTGCATGTTCAGTAGTGCAGCAGGTGACGGGTGAGTGGAGTCCTGAGCCGTGGATGCACCTGTCACACAGCTTCTAAATCAGTTTCCTTTCATTTGTGGTGTCTTTTATCACCAATAATACTGTTAGGCAATGCTTTCATTGATGGTGGTTTGCGACTACTGCACACATGCGTACTTGTACACACACACACACACACACATACACACACACAAACCATCCCCCCACCACTTCATGTTGAGGGCTTCAGTCCTCCAGCGCGTTAAAAGGCGCAGTGGGTGATAAAAGCAAAGGCGCACTCAGCGCGCCGCGCAAGCGAAGGAGCGCACCTCTCCGGACCCGGAGCGCAAGGTGAAGGGGCGGATCTAACATGACATCTGCTCTTTAAATCTTCACTCATTCTCCAAGAATCCATCAACATCTTCTTTTTTATTATTAAAAGCTTCCACACGCGGTGGGACAGAGCGCTACCCCACCGTGCGCCTTCGCTTCTTCAGATGGGTTGACTGAGTAATGATCACCGAGACCTGACGGTCGGTGCAAACTTCGACCCGGTCCAAACTTCGTGACTCACTCTCAGCCCGGTATGATCGTTTGCAACGTGAGCCTAATCTGTACGCACTGTCCCGGCGGAGGAGATGCCGGCGTTACGGCGACGGACGCGTACGGGGAGGTATCCGGTTCTGTCCCTCCTCCGACCCTGAGCCCGAGGGGGCACCTGGTGGTGGCGGTGTGCCTCGGTTTCATCGGCACCGTCGGGTTCCTCAGTAACTTCCTCGTGCTGGCGATGTTCTGCCGGTACCGGACTCTGCGCACGCCCATGAATCTCCTGCTGGTGAGCATCTCTGTGAGCGACCTGCTGGTCAGCGTGCTGGGCACTCCGTTCAGCTTTCTGGCCAGCACCCAGGGGCGGTGGCTGATCGGACGCGTTGGGTGCGTTTGGTACGGGTTCGTTAACGCATGTTTGGGTAAGCAGCTGTTTTCACTTTGTGTGAATGATCAGAAGAACACATATTATGTCAGGTTTGAGTCTAATATGTCCTCTTAATGTCTTTTCTAAGAGTTGGAAATGGGATGAAATATTGACTTTTCTCAAGAAATGTTGCTGGAAGTGTAAAAATCTCGTCTCCTTTGGACTGAAAGCACCAACAGTCTCATCTAATTGTCAGTAATTCATCAGTTCCTCGTCTTTAAATTGGAATTTAAGCTCCAAAATTGACTAAATTCATGATTTCCAGGCTTATCAGCAGCACTCTTCCTTTATAATATGTCATTTTCTTGCTGTAGCAGCCTCCGGCAGCATGAATTAAAATCCATTTCATTCTGCAGTTAGTTTAAATTAAATTCTTATAGGAGGAAAGTAATGTGCTGTTCAGTGCTGATTATGTTCCAGCTCTGCTCTGAGCTTGCAAACCGAATCCCCTCCATGAATAATATGATACACTGATGTGTCAGAAGTCAGGTTTAGTCTTGGAGGAAACTTTGAAGGGAGAAAAAAAAGGTATAAAACATGGAAAATGCATTTCTGATCGTCTTACGTAATAAATCTGCTTCACCAGTGCTGGGATCAAACCTGTGACCTTTTTCTGTTTCGGGGCAATCACTCCAACGACTGTCACAAACTAATTACCGCCTCTCTGCTCAAGACACTAGGATCCTAATTTTCTAGACATTAGAGCGAGAAAACCAGAGGAGAGAGATGATGAGTGAGGGGGGGGGTGCTCATCAGCGTTTTCATCCAATAGACGTTTTCTCTCCCTCTCTTCCCCCGAGGGACCGTGACTGCAAATGTAAGCGAACAATCAATCTGTTAATAAACTTAAGTACAGACATCAGCTCTCCTTTACTCACCTCTTCATCATCTGTCCCTGTTTCTCTCGATGCTCTCTGGAGTCGTGTTGTTCTTAAATCTGTTGTTTTCTTGTTGAAGTCTGCACACGGTCATTTTCTCTGTGGAGTCATGCAGTCAGCTGTCGGCATTGCTTTCCAATTTGGTTGTATTCTCTTCGGATCCTCGACTTTCTGTGAGATCCTGTAAGATGTTGTTGCTCCGATTGTGTTTTCTCTCTGGAGTCTTGACTCGCAGTGAGATGTCGTTGCTCTCAGGGTCAGTTGTGTTCTGGACCTGAAATCTGTTTTTCTGTCTTTTCATCAAATTGAAGGATTACGGCTAACTCCTTCAATAACTCCAATATACAGCTCCTGACAGGGTCAACAGCTTTCTAACACAATCCTGGATGCTACAAGCACTTCTTTCAAAACACTGACAATCCCCATGGTGACAAGACATACAATTTTTGCTTGTTGTGGGATAGATGTATAGAATAAACAAGCAATAACCAACAGCATCAAAACTGTATGTGAGAGAATCAGAGAAAAATACCTTTATGAGATACTTTAGAGGTTTTATTGTGGAGTGAGTTGGTCATTGGCGCTCTGGAGTGCAGAGGTGGGCACGGTTAGCATGAAATATTCATGTGAGTTGTGAATGATTGATGACAGTTGGGTCAGAATTGATCAGATAGTAGAGAGAATGAAACTCAGCCCAGGCTGGAAACGTCTAGAAATGACCTCCAGGGTCAAGTTATTTCACACTGTACTCTGGGTGATGGTGCACAGGTGTTACGCAAGAAGGAGTAATAGTCATTAGTGGAGCTCAAACAATCAGTAGAAGAACTGAAGTATTTTTGTAATCCATTGATTTTTCAAGCACAAATTCAAAACATTCACCGGTTCCTGCTCTTCCATGGTGATGATTTGTTGCTTTTCTCAGTTTAATAGCTCTATAAACTGAATATTTTTGGGTTTCGCCCCGTTAGTCAGACAAAACAAAGACGTCTTCTTGGGCTTCAGGAAACTGAGATGTGCATTTCTGCACAAGACATTTTGTACATGTAGTATGGAAGCCCCAAGCGGTCTTACATTCAAACATTTTATGTCCACTGTCTCGTGATAACAAGTTAATTTCATTTGTTTTCTCATCATCCCTCAGATCAAGAGTTATTGAGGTCGAAATAACAAATGTTATTCTGAAATGACGGGATCATAATTTTCTCGAAATCTCAAGATTTTTGTTGCCAAGATAACGACATAATTCATTTGAGATCTCGAGAAAACTCAAAAAAGATTAGTCTATTATTTTCAATCATTGCAGGAATCAGTGTAGCAATGTCAGGAGTAGGAGAACGCTGCAGTTGAAACGACTAAATGTAAAATGTTCAGTGCTTCTCAGCCGTTTATTGTAATTATAGAACGAATTAATTAACGTGATCGGGATCAGGATTAGCAGCATAAAATAGATGGATGGATTAGCCAATTAAAAAATTATGAATTGAATTCAAATCTTTTGCCAAAATTGATACTTGGCCATGATGAGATAATGAGCTTATGATTACTTTGTTCAGTCAGTCCTGTGCAGAGATACTGGATCACTTACGGACCTCATGAAACAGAAATGGACCTGATCAAGTCTCTCCTTTCACCTTATTTCTTTCAGAGAGATGGAATCCAGTTCATTTGTTAATTCCCTAATGAAACATTGTCCGCCCCGCTGCAATTACCCAGACTGTATCGAAGCTACTGTACCGTGCAGTCAGGGCTTCGTCAGGTCACCAAGGCTAGAATAAGATATTCTTCATGAGGTCACAGAGAAGTCTTTCTTTTCTCCTGAGGATGCGTGAAAGTTATAGGTAATATCTGAAAGAAAGACAGAAGGTTATTAGTTGGCAGTCTTTTGGGTGCTGGCATGAAGAGAAGGAAGTAAGGAAGGCAGGAAGCATTTAGTGGTTACTTAGAGAAATCTAAGACTTCACTTAGTGAAGACGGAAGGACTTTCTCCGGCTTTTGTTGGTGAAACTATGTGGAAACAATTAGAGAAAACCCCATGCACAAGTCATGTACTTGTAAACACTGTCCATACTGTGCAGTATAAGTTGCTGAACATCAAGGTCTCTGTGTTACAGAGTGATCTGTTTCACTATGGAGGAAGGTTCTTTTCATCCAAAGACATCATCTATAATCCAGGACAACGTCATCTGGGAAAATCAGGTTTCACGAATCCCGAATACGATCATTTATATACATGACATTCAGGAATATCAGATCACGGCAAAAGGACTTGACGTTAGTGCATGTTAAATTCTTCCTTGTGCAGCATCTTGGTAATACTGGTCTGAAAAAGTTGGATCTAAAACAAGAAAGAAAGAGAAAGAGGAAAGAGAAACAAAGAAAAGATTGGGATGAGATGGAGGGAGAACGAGCACAAAAGCGGGAGACAATGAGAGATGATTAGCTCCTGTGCTGACTCAGACCTTGGACATTGGGTCATTCATTTCACCGTAAATCTATTCCGCACCGCTCCGGAGTTGGGTGAGGAAGAATCAGGCTTCAGGTGAAAAACCCATTAAAATGCATGCTGGGGAACCAAAGTGGGCCGTTTTGAATCAAAGCCAAAGTTAGGGACTGATACATTTCCCCGTCCCAGAATCCCCACCAGGCTCTGTGCAATCATTGCAGGAAATGATTGAGAAGTCATCGTGCTGCTGAGGTAGCAGACCGTTAATATTAAAGAAATCCACCAAAGCAGACAAGAGGACGAGAAGAAGGAAGTCAAAAAAACAAAACATCAAAGCCACACTAATCATTTTTTATATTAAAATCTTAAAAACAAATGCGTAACGTGAGATTATTTCCAGCTCTCTTGTGTTTTCACCACAAAAAAAAGCTGTAGCTGATCCACTGTGTGCTACCGGCACAGCACCAATGACAGAACAACCAAGTAAGGCACGATGCCATCTCCAGATTCCCAGTTCTCTGCTGACCTCGCCTAATTTTACCATCCTGCTTCCATCCATGAAAAATGATATCCACTAGCTGGTTAATATCGCTGACTGTGAAGCTAAAGAGACATATATTCCAAAAAGAAAGAGCTCATCAAGTGACCAGTTCACCATATCAACTTTGTGCCACTTGAATGGCCAAAAAATATTTGAATGCAGCTTTAAAATAAGTATTATTGATTTGCTTTCTGAAGCACATTTTTAGGTCACTGGTTCCCGGTGCCCCCTTCTCATTTTGTTTCCTTTAAAGACTTTTTCACAAAGAATCCAAATATCTTAGTGACCCCTCAGCTTGACTTCTTCGGTGTACTCCTCAAACTCTTACATGATATTGTAGGTTATGTAACATAGTTTTATGAACAGTCTTGGATACAGGTGGGGTTTTCTCAAGCACACTTCAGCTGCCAGCTTGACTCCTCTGTTTTTTCTAACTCCAACATGTTGGATTTGAAAAATGTCTGACTTTGGCGACTCCTAGTGGTCAAAAATGACATACAACTTATTCAATCAGAATAATTTAAGATATGCTATACTTGAAAATGTTTTTATTGACTTGTTTCCCCTTAATAATTCTTTATAACTTGTCATCTTTTATTACTTAATACAGAATGTTAAAGAAGTGTTTGACTCATGTGCTTTATTTAATGTGCATCAGTAACGAATAGAGAGCTCTTAACTCTCTTCATCTACCTGCAAGGACACACACACACACTCTTGACTGATATCCAGTGTGTACAGACTTACATAAAATCATTTCTATTACTCGGCACTCTTTGCTGTTGCTGTCCACACACTGTGCGCCCACAACTCCAGACCCATCTGCACCAAACCCGTCCGTCATTGTACACGAAGGTGCCGTGATTACCTCCATTACACCGAGTCTCTCACGGACACTTTGATTAGAGTCGGAGTACCCTTGGACCAGCACTTTAGGCCGTACGTGCTGATTAGCTCTGATTTGAGACTCGGTCACTTCAGCAGCGATTTACTGCAACAGAACACCTTCATCGATTAAGCAATTAACTTGTGGAGAAAGACTTCATGTGGCTGCGCTGTCGTCTGCCTCCTATCTGATGGAAATCAGTGTTACTGTGCAGCGTGAACGGGGTGCAGCCACTGAGGATGTTGGGATATAATTAGCTCGGCGTACAATCACCACACTCTAATTATTACAGAGTTTAATTGAAAATGCGATAGTAAGTAAGTGAAGTAATCTTCCAAATATTTGACAGGTCCTGGTTCTTAAATGTAGTATTTGTTGTATTTGCTGCTTTTTTAATGGTTGGTTAATCATGACATGATGATGAAAATGACCATTAATAGTATTTGTTTTGGTATTTTTCTGCAAAATGCAAATAATAACAAACCCTAACCCTGAATCATAAATGAAACAAAATTAGGAAAGAGCCAGGATGAGACGTCCTTACATAGATAAATGTCAAACCTCTCCAAACCCATTAGTCAGCAATTTAGTTTGTGTTTTCAGGACTAAAGGCATCATTTTAGAGGCACTATTAATGTAAACAAAATGAAAGAAGAGAAGCAAAAAGCTGCAAATTGAAGCAAACAAACACAAATTTGTGTTTATTCTGAGTTGTAGGACAGATATGTTTGGATCTGTTGGTGCTGAAGACCAAAACAAGCAGAACTCTTGGATCCAAGCTCATTGTCTTGCAGTGAACGATGCTCATAAATCTGACCTTACTTTGTTATTTTTCTCCCCCTCAGGCATCGTCTCCCTGATCTCCCTCGCCGTTCTGTCCTACGAGCGTTACTGCACCATGATGGCACCCACTATGGCCAGCGGCAGAGAGTACCGCCCGGCGCTGATCGGGATCTGCTTCTCCTGGATCTACTCTGTGGTCTGGACTGTACCTCCTCTGCTGGGCTGGAGCAAATACGGACCCGAGGGTCCCGGCACCACCTGCTCGGTGGACTGGAAGACCCGGACGCCAAACAATATCTCCTACATCATCTGCCTGTTCACCTTCTGCCTGGTCCTGCCGTTCTGCGTCATCTTATACTCTTACGGCATGCTGCTGCACACCATCAGACAGGTGAGGAAAACATGAAGTGAGAGCGAGTTGAAAGAGAAAGTGTCGAATAGATTGAGATAGGAAGTGTATTTATTAGTGCTTCAAAAGCACAGCAGCAGTGCACTCCTTCATCTGAAGCCTGATCCACTGAGTTCAATCAGGAGCTGTGACGTTGACAGCAGAAGGAATGAATGAGTCTGAGTTCAGACATTTCAAAGATTTGACTTTGACAGCTGAGGAATGAATCCACGCGTCAGATGATCGCAACAACCTCCGTCTCGGCAGAGTGGTTTATTAAAGCTGCCAACACCAATTTATTCTTTTGTCGTCGCTGCTTTACGCCGTTTCTAACTCACAGAGACGCTTGGGACAGACGGCCACCGTGAGATTTTAAAGCGTCTGAAGCCATGTCCCTATTACCAGAACGTAATTTACACCTTGAAGCCAGAACAGCGGGCGCAAAAGAAGCTCAGACACGATCCGATATCTGGACGACAGCTGAATTCAAATCCTCTAATTGTCTTAACTGGTAAAATACCGGATTTGATCATGTAATCCAAAAAGAAAACTAGTTTTTCAAACAGGAAACATGCTTGATTTTGTTCATGTTTCATGTGAGAGGGAGCGAATATTCGTATGCTGGAATATATAATGTGAACGTATCTTTACTCTGCCACCCACCACCTCAGCCTCTTTCTCATATGTTAACCTCTTTGTCGACTTTACTCACATTTAAGGTTATGCCTGCAGAAACCTTGTTAGTCGGTCAGGTCGTTTGCATCTCAAACCGAAGGGTTTGTTACCAGGGTGCTCTTTATATAACACGAAGTTGTTTGTGCCGAGCTTGCTCTGAAATAACTCAATAATAAGTTGGGGAATAGTTTAAGAACAGGAGCAGAGAGCAGCACAGAGTCTTTGTCCACAGGCTGGTGTTAATGACAGGATTACAGACGACTGTCTTCATTAGACTCCGCCGAGGCGCTTCAATAAGCCTCAAGGCCTCGAGACCTTCACTCCCACTGGTAGCTAATCACAACGGACAAAAACTCTTAATTTAGCTGTTCGTGTGTGTCTGCGTGGTGTACCAGAGCGTGCCTTTGTATTATTTCTTTGTGCGTGTGGGTTTTAATGACCCGAGGAAGAGTTTCTTACAAATTATACACGTTGGTCTTTGAAAGTTAGACTCAGTATAACTTGAACTATAAACGGAAAAAGGTAATAATGTGATAAAGGGTTTGAAAAGACAAAAGTTATGTAACTGGATGAACAGATAAATGACTTTATATCAGTGTGCTTGACCTTGTTCTTCTGCTGATGATAAACGATCTCCTTCATTGTTAATCTGTTTAGCGGCTCCATGCATGCAGAGTGTCTGGTTGTGCGTCACATGTCTCCTCCTAACTTTGTGTGGTATAGTTAAATGTGTTTGTTCACACTCTCACTCTGTTCCTTGCCTGTGAGCCCCGCTGGATGTTGATGTGTCGATGCTGTTTGCACAAGAATTTAATTTGCCACACCATTTGCTGGTTCATGTGCCACGCCACTGTGGGTTTGTGGAAATGACTGCGGGCACACAGTGTCACACAGTATATTAAAATTATAGAAACATAACTGAATAGAGTTAGATTTTAGTGCTTACTGGAGGATGTGAAAAAGAAGATTACCTCTTTCATTTCTTCCAGTTGTATGAACATTAAATGGTGCATTGTGCAACGTCTGTTGGACCACAACTTTGGTCTAGTCTGAAATATCTCGACAATATTTGAATGAATTGCCTCTAGAGAGGATGAGCCATATTGGCTTTTAGTGATCCCTGACATTTATCACTTATTCAGTGAAATGTTGCAACATTTACTGGATGGCAAAATGTGCTTCAGGTTCCAAGAGGATACATTTGAGTCTGCAGGTCCCCTGACTTTTCCTTGTCACCACTGGGTTGACATTTATGTGAAATGCTCAACAACTGTTGGGTGGATTGCCCTGAAAGTCATCCTCGTGATGAATTGTAACACTTTCATTCACAAGATTTCGTTTTCTCCAATAATTCAGTTTATGAGAATGTTTCACGTAAGATATGTACAACCTCACGTTTTTCAGTTCTCTAGTGGATTAAAGTACAGAAAGTCTGATCACTGATATAAATTCACAGTACACATTGTTTTCTTTCACTATTTTTTAAAGATGTTTGTGACAGTCAGATAGAACAAAGTATAAATTATGTTCAAGGGAAACATCCGCAAGGAAAGCAAGGAAAGCAAGACCCAACAAAGATTATGAAAGAAAAAACCAGCAGCAAGTTCAGTCAGCGATGGTGATTTATGTCTTCTCAGGAACAGAACCATTGCTTCCTGCTCAGTGTAAGAGACGATTTTCTGTAGTTAAAGATGATTTTCCATCATGCCAGACACCTAAAATCAATTTGAGCAATTTCCACACACTAGAAAATCGGATGTTTTTCTCCATCGCAGCCTGAATTCGACCTTTTTTAGACTGATGAGATTGGTACATTTTCCTCATTTGGTGCAGTTTGCAGAGTGACAGCTGAATTCGCATCTGCTCGAAGTTGTCATTAAAACACCTTAAGATACAGGGAAGAGGAACTGAGAGAGAAAGTGACTCTTCGGATTGAGCCGATGATGCGTTGCAAATTAATTAAACTGAGAAACTGAGGAAAGCAGATGTAGTGAGGAAATCTCTCAGCGTCCTGCTTCCTGTCAGTGTCAGATTAAGATGGGTGGCAGGTAGGTTGATGGATCCTCGTAGGCGTAGAGGAGAAGATTTGCAGAAATAAACCGAGAGATAGTTGAGGGTGAAGAGGACTGTGATTATTTCAGACTGGCGGCCAGCCACTTTTTCCCCTCAGTTTTTAACTGCAGCGTTGGATATGGTCACACCAGCCTGTCTGTCAAGATTATTCAAGATTAAAGTTCATGTGTGTTTGTTGATGCTCTTTCTACGACTGAAGAAGCCCTAAAGAATCTTTCCTGACGCTTTATAGATGAATGATGTTACTTTTGTGCTGGCAGGTTGTAAAAATCTCTGGCATCTTGACGACAATCCTCATAAAAGTCTTTAAAAAAAACATTTATCACTGCTGACTTGATGGGTTAATCGAAAGTGGTCACTATGAGCATTTGTTATTGACTTTACTGTTGACCGGTAATATAGATTTTCTAAGCTCGAAACTCAAAAATTGCTCTATAAATGGATTACTGTTGATCTATGGTATTATAAAGTATTAGAGTATATAAGTATTAGAAATGATTTATTAATATTTAAAAAAGTCATTACAATTTTTAAACCCTTTTGGTGCCTAATGAGAGATAGAGTAATGGAGTACTTGGATTTTTGCCGTACCTCAGAGATCAACCCTTGGTCCTTTAGTTTTCTTCAAGATATGGTTTGATATTTAGGTTAAAAACAATTCATATGTGTCAGTTTGACCCTCAATTTTACTGTTTCGAAAGTAGTAGAGTATATAAGTACATTTAGTTTTGATTTCACATTGTAAAACTTTGTTTTCAGAGTTGTCAGAGGGCCTGAAGCCAGACAGATAACTTTCTTTGTCTTACAAAATAGTTTGCATTTACATGTGTTTCGTCTTGCTTCGAGCTGTTCTACAACACACAAAATCCATAGCTACCAGTGATCCAACTTCAGGCTATTCATCCAAATGAGAAAACTGATAAGAAACTAATTTTATTAAAACAAACATGTTGCCTGGATCGTAAAACAAGAATTGCAACAGATAACCGCTTCGGTTAATGAACTGATAATCATTCTAATCATTTTCATCTCACAGCTTTATTACGACGCGATAATTTAATTGTCTAATCTTGTGTGAGGATCTTTGGTAAAATTGTTAATTAGCCCCACAACAAAATACAAATCTCTGTGGAGAAAGACGAGAAAATGCTCAAGGTGAACAAGATTGGCATCGGATGGGGAGCGTGTTTAGTTTTGCTCTGCTGTCTGGAGTGTGTGTTTTGGGTTTGCATGCGTGTACTGTTGCCTCTCAGCAGCCTAGGTGTAAGGTTATGTGGGGGTAAGATTATCTCCTGCTTACACAGCATGCATTTTTCACACTTGGAGGGCACACATCTGTGCACACTCATGAGCTCATCCCAGAGTTCTGCACAATGTGATTTAATCACTTTCTTCGGGCTTTAGCAGTTTTTCTTCTCGTTATAAACTTTGTTTTCATTTGGTCTTCATAATCATCTTTTTTTTAATATTTTGGCAGTAATGCACATTATGATCCTGTTAGCTGGTGTATGTTTCTCTGTCTGAATGATTCCCTTTCTTTATAGCACAGATATTAGGCTAAAAGCTCTGACTTCTTTTGCTTTTTTAAAGATTGATCTGCATCAGTGCTTGTAGTACAGCGATAGATCCACTATAATGTCTAATCGAAAAAGTAAGCGCACCACAGTGTTGACCACATAAAGATATAAAGTGTTCCAGCTGACTTACTTTAAAACTAAAAGTCTATTTCGAACAATATATTTCACTTACACAAGATAAAACAGAAGCTTTCCCAAGGGAGCATGGCGAACATTTAAATTTAGACAATCCACCTTCAAGACCTAAATATGTCAGTAATATATATAAATAAAGAAGTAATAAATAATTAAGGCTACGTGTCATTTACTTAAATCACCTGGAAACAGGTTTAAAACACTTCCACATTGGCTTCACTTCACAGACTCGGAGGCTCTATCCACTAATTATAAACTGTCACTGATCCAAGCTTTGAGCAGTCATGTTGGGACACAACATTCATTTCTACCTTGGCTCAGCTGAGAGATTTGGACGCAGCTGATAACTGTTAGCAGTTTCACTTTCCTGACAATGTCATTGCCTTTGCATCTGACACCTCATCCCATCCTGGGACCACCACTCATATCTGTGTACCGTCCCTCTGGTTCACACCAGTCCTGGTTCTTGCTGACTACAGCAACGGTGGTTACTTTCTCACTGTCTTGTTCAGTCTCAGGTGGGTAGAGTGGTCTCAGCCATGTGTCTTTGTATAAAAGAGAAAGAAGCTGCTTCATCTCTGACCGTCCTTGTACATGAAAAATAGAAGATTACTGTCAAGATTTACTCTTTGTGTGAATATTGCCGAATCTACTCATGCAGCATTAGAACTTTTAGGCATTGATCTTCTCATTGATTTCTCTACAAGAAATTAATTAAGCGTTTTCCCCAAAATGTCAAACCATTTGCATGGATTGTTCCTTTTTAACTCTCTTATGTACAGAATCACTGATGTTTGGCAAACCAGCAAGACGATGGAGCAAGCATGTCATCGTTCATTGGACAGCGCCTCGTCCATTATTGACCCGAAACTGTCGCGTGTCCTAAAATATCATACTTTTTGTCACATTCTCTGTATACTGTTAAGAAGAAAGACTCCAGGCAGAGGCCTGAAATGTTCGTGTGACAGCTGACACAGCAGCTGTCACCAGGATGGAGAGGGTGGATGTGGAGATTTAGTTCAGCAAATCATTGTTCAAACTGTGTGAGCGCAAAAGATCGAGAGCTTATGGAAAAGTTGTCTGCACATTCAAGCTTCTTTAAGATTTGGTAGGACTTATGTCTAATCTAACACACACCAGTGCATGTTTTAGTCTTAGAAATATAGATTTACTTTAGTTTTTTTGTTGGCAGAATCACCTTGCAGAGACTTGAAACCTTTTTCAGGTAGTGATGTGTCAAATTGTTTTTAAAAAATCTCCTCTTGGTGAGTTATTAACTGTTCTCACTGGCGAGTTACCTCAATGACCGAACGAACGGTGGACAACGTTCACAATTAGTTATCAACTCTGCACCACTGTCTGCTAAATGAAGTCTATCTTATGTTATACCACCAACAAGATAAGGATGCACGTCTTATCTGAGCTCGACTTAATGATTAGTATCCTTGACCAGTGTCGCCAGCTGTTCACTGAGCTGAGGAAAAATGCAAACGAAGAGAAACTACACAAAAACACTTCAGCGATGAGGGTTATCATTTATTATCTTCACTCTTTCCTCCTCGGCATCCGCCCACCGACTGGCTGATATTAGAGCCGTCTTCTTGAAGTTTGGCAACTAATCAAAATGACAAATGAGCGTTTCTCGTATTGTCTGTTGATGTATCACTCGGTATCGGCCATCTATCAGTTCTTGGATATCAGAACATCCTTGAAATTTGCTGCACTGGCATTTAACAAACATAAAACTGATTTTTTTTAGCTGTTTTTAATGGAAACCAATGGCTACACCAAGAACGCCATAGGCAAAAATATTAAGTTGATAAAAAAGAGAAATATAAAAGTCAACTTGAGATATTTTTGGGAACTTTGTGACTTTAGCTCAAGGGGCTGATGCCCAGATTTATTTTACACGTTGCATGACAAATTAGCTGAATCGCTCATGATACTTGGTGACTGCTTGAGCAGACGGTTACTTCCCCCTGAAGACAGTTGGCACGAGTCGCGCTCGATGTGTCTCTTCTTGTTTCCATTGATGCATGAGTCCAAATGATTTAACTCGCAGCCCAAAACCATCCTACCTCTTCCTGACTCTCATCTGATTTTTAAATCGTATTACCCAATATCTGAATATTTAAGAGTTTCTTTATGTGATATTTATATCGGCACTCGAGCATTTGCAGCTCCTGGAAATGAAAACTTTAATAGATTCAGTTCTGGTTATATATTGATTGATGGATTGATTGTATGTGTGTCTGCTCTCTCTCTCTCGGGTGAGTTTCCAGCAGAAACAGACATTGAAAATGTCTTTTTTTTGGAAGACTGTGGTATTGTTTTTGCAAATTAGTTTCCTGCAGCGTAAGACAGCAGACTGCAGTCAAATATACTGCATCACTTAAAAAAGTGTTGGCAGCACGATTAAAGAACCAGATGGGAGGGGTGAGTGCGATTCATCTACAGTACATCTGCAGCAGCACAGCAGGAAGTCTTCTGACACTGACTTTTATGGAAGAGTGTTCACAGCGACTCGACAGTTTTGAAGTTGTGGCAGTTGGCTGTGCAGGTGATTTGCATTGTCATCAATTAGTCAGATCTCAACTTACATATGTGATGCACACACTCCTGATACTCCCATATGCCCATTGTACTGTAGATTAATATTCATGTATCTTAGCAACCATAAACACACACTTCAAGGGCCGGTTTCCTAAAATGATCTTACTTACCTATAGTGGATTCCAACTTGCCCATGGTGTAAATGCTAGCATGACTCCCTTGTGATGAGCTGGTGACCTGTCCACGGAGTACTCCACCCCGTACCCATCCATGGATGGATGGAAGGATCGATGGATGGTATGTAGTTTATGACCAGTTTCATAAGACTGACTTATTTCTAAACCCTCAGGCCATGTTTCCATGGTAACAATCAAATCCTGTGATTAGCTCGAAACACTCGAATGAGAAAATAGGTAAACAAACATTTATGTAGACATCTTTCTGAATGGGTTCGTCCTCCACTTCGATACTCTACACGGGATAAAATGGCAAGAAGGTCATATCCAATGGTAATTTCTGTTCTGATTGCCCCTCATTAGTTTGATTCTTTTCATATATTTGTGGATTTTTCTTCTTACTTTCACTCGACACTAATTGATTTGAGGCAGACGAAAATATCGCATACCTCCCCAGGTGGATGTGCGGATGAAAGGAAATAAGAAGAGCCTTTGGTTTTCCCATGAAGTTTTGCTGTTGGCTGTCTTACAGAAGGATTATTTGGAGCTGGATCTATTGGACGCATCTTCAAACAGTTCAACGTTGGCGTTTAGCTTTGGCAGGCAGGCAGAGAGGTGTGAAAGTCTGACTGATCTGCGGTGGAGACGCAAAACAAAGAGATGTTGAAAAAAGGAGCGAAAACTGTGAAGCAGGAAAGTTAAATAATAAAGTCAAGAAAAAGTTGTAACATCACGAGAAGAGAGTCGTGATATTATGCAACATAAATCAACAAAAAAGTCTCAGTATTGTTGCGTGCAATGCATCAATAATGCGTTTTTTACTCTCCCAGGTCCGCAACGTGAGTTCAGTGGTGACCCGCCGCAGAGAGCAGCGGGTGCTGGTGATGGTGGTCACGATGGTGGCGTGCTACCTGGTCTGCTGGCTGCCGTACGGAGTAGCAGCTCTGATCGCGACCTTCGGCCCTCGTGACTTCCTGACCCCGGAGGCGAGCATCACGCCGTCTCTGCTGGCCAAGTGCTCCACCGTCATTAACCCTTTCATCTACATATTTATGAACAAACAGGTGAGCTGTTCTCGGTCACTCTTCTCATTGGTTCATTTGTCTTCTGTCTGTTAAATGTTCTAAAATGTTATTTTACTATGAGATGGAGTCATATATTTTAATGGTGATGGTGATTGGACACGCCGTTATCATAAACTATGATCTGTTTGATTAAACTCAAGTTTTGTTCAGAAAATATTGTAATATTTTATTTAAAAAACAGGTGAATTCAACTGTTTCAAAGGTCCAGGCTGGTTGTTGGGCTCTGTAAGAGGTTTCTAATGTAAATTTGAAGGTTTGAAGTTTGTCAAAAGAATATTCTGTCCACCCCGGCTTATTTATTTAAATTTTGTGACTATATTGTTGAATGTGCATTTTTATATGTAGCCTACTTAAAGAATAAAGGATGTAAGCTTTAATATTACATTTGTATGATGCCACTCTGTTGTCTTGTGATTGGTAGGTCTATTTATCTGCTCACATATTTAGTCTGGACTTCACTTCAAACCTTTTATCGTCACTTTCACTGGTTGAAATAAACAAGCAACAGACAAAATAAAAATCAGAATGAGGATTTGGTTTTTACGCTCAAGAGTGACAAGAAACGAAGTGAGAGAAAATAAAAAACAAGCAAAGGAAAAGTGAAGAATCATAAATATGAAAAATCAAATTTTTGGTGCAGTGTGTAAGACTTAGAGGACTTTTATATCTACAGACACACCGGGTCCTCTTCTGTTGAGTTTCTACAGCGGCCTTTCATATTTTTCATTATTTAACTGCACCACCAAATGCTACACACTGGACCTTTAATGTTTCCCCCTGCAGGCTGGTATCTGTGCTTCGTTAGACAAAGAAACAGAACTCTATATGTTTAAATGGATTTAATCATGGATTGAAATGTGGTAATCGATCTGAATATATCTTCCACCACTAGTTTCGTGGAAGAATGAAACCAAACTAGTGCAGTCAGCCATTCTGTGTCTAATTATCTGCTCTACTTTATTCAGACAAAGAACCAGACACCCAGTTACATACATGTGCTTCACACCCAGGGGAGGTTAATGGAGGTGGAAGCTGGGTCCTCGTTTACACCTTCAGAGAGAACACACAGACTCCCACGTCCAGCTATAAATAAACATGCAAACAAACAGAGGTGTGACATTATTATTACGGCGTCAAAGTCGTAACAGTATTGACACATCACCAGCAGCCGTCACCTCCTGTGAGGCTGCGATACACGATCAATGACATCCAAGGCGTGAAAAAAAAAGGCTGAAGGAAGTGATCTGGCTGCTGCCGCTCGCCTTCCTAATTAACAGCCGAGTGAACTTCAAGGTGCTTCATGCAGCATTTGACTGTCGATAAATCATTACCACAGACATTAGTAGATTAGTATGATAAGAGCAAACAAATATGAGCATCAGAGAGAGGACAGCTCACACACGACTTCACACCGCTTTGGACATTTTGACACGCTTCTCTTTTATCTCCCTGAAACAACTGAGAGACGAGTGGACGAAAGACAGAGGCAGGTGTCTGAGAAGTGAGATTAGACTACAGAGAAGGAAGGAAGGGAGGGAAGAAGGAAGAAAGAAAGAATGATGAGGAAGGAAGGAACAAATGGAGGAACAAAGACAGAAAAGGGAGGAGGGAAAGAAAAGAAGGAAGAAAGGAAGGAAAGAAGGAAGGAAGCGATAAAAAAAGAAAGAAAGACAAGGAGGGAAGGAATAAACAAATGGAGGAACAAAGACAGAAAGAAAGAAAGGAAAGACAGAAAAAGAGGAAGGAAGGAAGGAAAAAAGAAAGGAAGGAGGGAAGAAAGGAAGAAAGAATGACGAGGGAAGGAAGGAACAAATGGAGGAACAAAGACAGAAAGAAAGAAAGAAAGAAAGAAAGAAAGAAAGAAAGAAAGAAAGAAAGAAAGGGAGGGAAGGAGGGAAGGAAGAAACAAATGGAGGAACAAAGACAGAAAGAAAGAAAGGAAAGACAGAAAAAGAGGAAGAAAGAAAGGAAGGAAGGAAAAAAGAAAGGAAGGAGGGAACAAAGAATGACGAGGGAAGGAAGGAACAAATGGAGGAACAAAGACAGAAAGAAAGAAAGAAAGGGAGGATGGAAGAAAGGAAATAAACAGAAAAGTGGGATGACAGAAGTAGGGTTAGAAAAAAAAATGGAAAACTGAGAAAAAAGAAAGTATGAAATGGAGAAAAAAGGAAGAAATTAAGGCAAAAAGAAAGATAGGAAAGGATGGTAGGTAAAGGAAAAAAGGAAGAATGAGAGGATAAACGCAAACAGTAATAATAAGAAGAAAAGTAGCAGGAGCCGACGAGGAGTCAGAAAGTGGAGGAAAGGTTGGAGATGAAAGGTGACGGAGGACAAGTGAAGGACGAGACGTCTTTGTCCTAAAAGGTGGCGTTAGCTTTGAGCTTTGATCAGCATGTGATGTTCCTATCAGGGAGCGACAGGCGGCGACCTTCCCTTCATCTGTCAAACTCTCTGTTTCTATCCGTCACTTCTCCGCTCAGGAGACATTTAGCTGTCTTTGATGACTGACTGACTGACTGACTGACTGACTGTCTGTCTGACTGTTCGTGTGATGATCAAGCTGCTAACTGAACCTGCAGGTGAACGCACGGGATGCTGCACTGTGTGGCGCTTTCAGTCTTCAGTTCCTCCCAGCCCATAACTATGGCAGCAGTGTGTTGAGGCGAGTTGAAGACTTAAAGCGCTGCTCAGATTCTGAGCTGTCGGCAAGAAACAACACGACCTCCACGGCCGCCGGCGTCTTTGTCAGCTTCCAGACAGTCACGTGAACTGTTTCACGACATCTTTTTGTAATGTGATGAGGAAAGAAGGAAATGAGCAAAGAAAAGGAAGGAAAGTAAAAAAGTTTAAAAACAAAAAAATAAGCAAAGAAAGAAAGAAACAGGAAGAAACAATGTAAGTTAGAGAGAGAAAGAATGGAAAAAAGGAAGAAACGCATGACAGAAAAGGGATGGAAAGAAGGAGGAAGAAATGAGAAAGAAAATAAAGGAAGAAACAAATTAAGAATATTAGAAAAAGAAAGAAAGAGAAGAGCAAAGAAAGGAAGAAACAATGCAAGAAAGTTAGAAAAATAAGTAAAGGAACAAAGAGAGAAAGAAAGGAAGAAAGAAACATGATGAGAATATGAGGGACGAACACTTTTTCTTCTGTTTGTCTGTGTATGTTTGAAGTTTTCCATTATTACATCCATGGTCGCCTCCCATTCTCAGTCGTGCCCAGTGTCAGTTTAACAAAGAAGTATAAATCAGGTTCGAGACCTTTCTCCAATATTTCTGCTGGGATAAAAAATAAGAAACTATGTGTTTATGTATTTCTTTTTTTATTTATTTGGTGTTAGTAATCCCACCACTGTTTGTATAACTTCATATTAGAGGATGTAAACTGTGTCCTCAGTGGTAGCTCGAGTCCTGGATACAACATGAGTAAGTGTGCGTTTAACATACGGCTCTGATCTCCTTTCTGCTTTCTGGTGGTGTTATGTAACGGAGATTGGCAGCATGACAAGAAAAGAAAGCGTGTTTGTGCAGATACACATGTCACAGCACCATCGAGCGTCTCCGGGCGTTAAAGACGCAGATTTAAAGTGGCAGGTGAGGATTTGGTCACTTCACAGCCTTAAGATCTCAATCTGTGCCTGCTTTTATCTGTAATCCTTCAGCTCGTCCTCCTTTTTTTTTTCCATCTCTCTCCTTCACACATTGACCCTTTTTTTGTTTGCCCCAGAGGTTTTGCTTTTAAACCAACACCGTTTGATTAGCGACACCAGATGATTTAAAAACGTCGTGCTAATTTAATTTCCTCGAGGTGGGAGGGAGGGAGATGAAAATTAATTGGCTCATGTATATACGATGAACTGTCAGCCGGCTGCCTAAATATCTTTGGTTAAAAAGGCAGCAGCTCTTTCATGCGAGCACGCCTGTTTGATCTGCGGCGCCCTGGGGAAATGTAGTAGACTTTAAGTATACGTGTGGAACCAGAGAGTATACTAAGTACACTACGTTTATCCAGGGGGGCACGCTGCCTGCTGGACTCCAACGTGGAGGGAAGAAGAAGGAGCTGCAGCTACTTTGACGGCTCCTCTACTGAACTTCGAGTACCTTTAATCTCACTGCTGACCTGAGAATAGGCCGGAAGATGGACGTATTTTAACCCTGTATGTTTCTGTGTAGTTCTACAGGTGTTTCAGGGCGTTCCTGAGCTGCTCCATCCCCGAACGAGGCTCCACCATAAAGACATTTTCACGGCCAACCAAAACGCTCCGCCAGGAGAAGCAGCACCACCACCACCACCACGTGTCGGATCCAGCGCCGAACTCCGTCCACGAGCCCTCACAGAAAGGAGAGAGTCCTGGTGCGGATGCGTCTTCGACAAATCGACAAATGGCTGCAAGCCCCAAACCCAAACTGATCCTGGTGGCTCGATACATGGAGTGAAAACAGAGGAAGAACAACGGGAGATGAACGTTTACAGAACAGAGAAGATCTAATTAAGAGTAGGACGCAAAGTCTTAATCCGGGAACAGGTTATCGGCAAACAGGGATGCAAACAAAATGCCAGCCAGTTTATTAAAGGCAGGAGACCGGTGCCAAACACAGTCCTTCATGTTCAGATTACAAACTTCTGTACAGACACGAAAATAGGTCGCGGTATGTTTGTTACGTAACTTAATAATGTTCTTTTTTCTTTATCTTTGAGGAACATTTTGTATATTGTTTTTATTTGTGGCAATGAGGTATTTCGTCGGCTCGAGTGTGTAGCAGGATTATTCTTTTTTTGACGATAATTCGGTTGAAGAAGAACATTTATGTTTCCTGACCCCATTTCCATGCCTGATATTTGAGGATTTCATACAGAGTATTAAAGATGTTATTCAGTGTAGAAGTGGGAATGTTTCTGTTACACCCTCGTTTGCACTTTGCTGCATATCGGGCCGTCGTTCATCGAAGCTTGGACTGTATTGGCACATTTCACCATGTTATAAGGGACATCTGAAGAGATTTCACTGTTATGTCTTGATGTTTCTCTTTGTTTAGTGGAAACGTGGATCCGTGTTGTCTCTTAATTGTATTTTTCTTTGCTTACGTAACAAATTAAACCATGTCACAATCAGATTTAACCGTCTCAGTCTTGTTCCACTTCACCCAAAGTGTGTGTGTCCCTTCAGAAACTGGAGCTCGATGTCTTTTTCTTTCTCTTTTTCCTCTCAGCTATAGTCACGTGTTGATTAATCCATGAATTATTAACACGGGCATTATTTACAGGGAGGGAAAGCAGATTAACGGGCTAAATTATAGCCTTCGTCTTAGTGAGAAACAAACAGCAATCGGCGGTGTTGGAGCAGAATATAACAAGTGATGGCCATGAATGAATGAATAATGATCTGAGGGCAGCAAACAGACACACACACAAACAAACTCACAAAAGGCAAACAGTCAATAATAGTGTCTGGTTAGTGGCGCACACGTGGGCAGCAGCTGCTCGGAGCAAAATTTGAGTCTCAGAGTTTGAAGTATTTATTTTTTAGGATTTTGATTAGTTGTTTGCAGAAGCAGAATAAAGTTTCGAAAAACCCTCCTGCTGCACAATCCACCTGTCGTCTCCTGTAGTCATATGTTCTGTAAAGTCCAGAAAAGTTATACTTTTGGCAGAATGTTGATCGATATGCTGCTCAAAATATCAGAGACTGTATCAGAGACCTGTACTGCCAAGCAGGATTTGGGATTACCAAGATCACTTTGGGTTGAACCCCAGGGTTTTCAGGGTTAGGATGGTGCATGCTACATCGCCATGCTTACTTAATGTTATGCTGCACACGTAACCTGCTCCAGAAGGAAATAAACCACCGACTGACCGAGCATTCTTAAAAGATCCCGTGGAGCTCGGTGCATGGATCGTGAGTGGATCTCTCAGCAGGGAAAATAGAGCGGCAAAGCCCTTTGGCTTTCTCTCATGACTTATCTGTGTCAGCTTGAGCTGCAGTGTTGCCAACGCGACACCGTCATGTGACTGCTCAGCATTATTCCAGTTCAGGCTTAGCGAAGCCAGGTAAGGAAAAGGTATCCTGCTGTGCTGCACAGCACGCTCTCGTGTTGACTACCAGCTCTGGGTGCATAATATTCAGAGACCAACAAGTGACTGAATCAGTGCTCCTTAATCTGGGTAGACTTTATGCGAGTATGCCAGAGCTGATCATTTAAAGGTTAATTAAATTAGGGTTTAATTACCTTCAGCAAAGGTTGTTAGCTGATGAGGCATCAGCATTAGTTTGGTTTTCAGGTACTTTCTGAAAATTATGCACCTAATTGGACCCTTTCCAGTCATAATTATGGCTTTGTAATGATAGTTTGGGTATTTTGAAGTGGAGTTGTATGAGGTGCTGTCACATAACATGGTAAAGCAGTAAAATATTCTTAATATAGCATACACCTAAAGTGCAGTACATTGTGGATCTCCAATGACTGCCGTCTAAATTTGCAAAATTTGCAACCCCACTTCAAAATACCTCAACTATCCCTTTAAGGCTGAGCTAATTTCAACTACTACTATATGCTGGAGGGTAGATTAATTAATCTCTTAGACGTGTTTTTACTATGATCTCTCAGAGATGCTTTATGGAGTGAACGAGCCAGGGTCTTATCACCTGCATAGATTGGACTGATTATCAGCTCCAGACATCCAAACAACATCTACGTTACACATTTGTGATGGAAGTTCACATTTTAAATCAAGTTATACTGAAGAGCCGCATGAAATAAATGTAACAAATTGGAGCAGCAGTCTCAACATTTCTCATCTCCAACTGGTTACATAACGCTTTTTATTTTAAGTCGATCATCCACGTTTAACTAGTTAATAAATCTTTTTTTCGCGCCGGTCTTTTGACAAAACTAAACACAATAAAATCCTTTCATGTCATTTCCTAATGTTGCAGAGATAAAGACTGCTCGCTGTGTTCGTACTTGGCTGTTTACAGGTTTGCATGTTTTTTGAAGCAAGGCCAAGTTTAATTCTTTTTTTTCTTTTTTGTTGCAGAAAATGACTTGTCGCCCATCCTTGGATCCCGTTTACGCCTGAGAGATCCAGATAATGAAGTAACACAGCACATGAGAGAAGGTTCCTGGCAGGATAATTATCACTATAGCGATGAAAATTTAAGAAACTTCACAGCTGGATACTTTGAGACTCTATAATGTCATCAGGCTATGATATTTAATGCATGCTGCCCCCATTTTATTTCATCTCTCTGCCGTTCTCCTGCTGCGTATAGGCACCTATGGAGACAACAATAGTGAAACTCTTTTGGTCAGTAGGGACCCAACTTTGCAGCAAATTTCTGCTCCGGGGCTCTAAATCAGATTAACATGGCCACGATTTGGCCTATTTTTTTTCACTGAATGTTTGGAAGCACTAATAATTATCTTAATTTCACATATTTTTGGCAACTGCCATCAACATTTACCAAGTTAGAAAGAAAAAGTACGACCAAACAATGGAACAGCCTCTTTTTTATGATAATACGGTGCTACAGTTCATTCATTTCCACGTGTAGTCAGTACAATGGCACTTCAGAATGATGAAGGAGCACAGATTTGATGTTAGTATTCACCGTGGACAATTTTAAACGACACACCGCACTCCCTGGACTCTTAATTATGCCGCAGTGATTACAACAAATGTAGATAAACATTCATCCACTCATTGAAGATGAGTCAGAAAAGATAAATGAGCTCATTCTCGGCGTCTCTTTGTCGCCAGAAAACACTTAACGTAGCAGACACAACAGGAAAACACCTCCATTATTAACAATTTATTGTTTGACATGTCCTCAGTGTGTCCCTACTCTACCTCTGTTGTAATTGGATTGAGCAGAAATGTCCTCGTCACGTGGAAAGTGAGCGTGTATCTCCACGAAATGCATCCTCATTAGTGGGATGATAAAGAGAGAGTTTAACATTGGTTCTTTAATCGTTGCGTGCAGGATGAATGTCCACGTCGGCTTGAGTAAATGAAACAGTTTGTAGAAGAAGAAGACGGCAAGAGGACTCAGAGACTTAACTGAAATTATAGGACTGGATCCTCTACATCCTTAACCCCGAAATTACACTGCATGCGGAACGGCTGCGTACTCGAGATCTTGCGAATTCACGCATAAATGCGCGTTATTGCGGTCTGTAGTCTCTTTGACTCCTGCAATGGCATTCCACGCCGAATCTTTTTTCTGGTGTCCTTATAAAAAGGATGTGAGGTGTCATAAATGATCACGCCTGAAAACCCCTCACCTGTTGACTTCAGGTCGGCCCCGCCCATTATGACGTGTTCTTGTAATGAAACTCGATCTGCTGTCAACACGGTGTATTTTATTTTGAAAATCAACCGGTTTTATTTTGTATTTTGTAGCTGATTTCCTTCCCCGCACGGGGGGGGGAAATAGAAGCTCTGCGTATGTGTTGCGGACGGCTGCCGGACGCCGCAGTTGTGACGCAGCGGGGACGGAGACTGTGTGAGCTGACACATTGACTTACATTGAAACGTATCGTTCCGCATGTAGTGTATTTTAGCCTTAACTCTGTTGCCACAGCAAAGTTCATCCACACATCTACACAAAATAGTCAAGAGTGTAAACCTACATTGACATCAGCTGTTGGTTTTTGGTCAACCATAATGGAGCATCGAGTTGTCGCCGTCTTTTTTCTGTTGTTGTTTATTTTGGATCCAGAACTGACCATTGGACTTGAGTACTGCAAGTTGGACTGTAGTTTGGATTTGACTTCATTTTTAGCAGTAAAAAATTAGTTACTTTTAAATGTTTGACTCCTGTCCCATCGCTGTCTCTCTCTTGCTGAGCAGTTCATAGAGTCATTTTGTGGATGATGTAACACAGGTAATAAGCTACGACAGCTTCTGCTGTTGTGGACTCTCCAGCTCGCAGTTACCCAGAAGGTCGGCCCTGTCAAAACTGTTTTTCACCATTAAATTTCAGCATTTTTTTTTTTTTAATTACTGGTGTGACCGGACCTTTAAACAGTTTGACCTAAAAAAAAAAAAAAATCTTCATTTGAATGAAGAAACAGAATTTTCTTATTTTTAATCTGGCTCTTTACTTTCAGGTCCACTATTTAATTAAGGGCCAGGTGAGCTGCAGTGAAATCAGCCAGGTGCTCAATGTGTGGCAGCTGCTGTTGCTTGGACTAATTAGACTCCATTTAAAAGGGGCTAAAATGGGCGTTTGATTCTTATTTATCTCATCTGTCATAAGCAGAGACGTTTGTTAATTAAATGCTGAAGATCTAAAAAGAAATGCAAAGAGTAAAATCGAGTCCTTTTGTTGGTTGAATCAAGTCGGGAAAGGATTTTGTCTCTGGCCATGAAGAACTCTAACAAGTTTGTTTTTGTATGAAACTTTTACAACTTCTGTATGAAACTGGTTGTTTTATTAAACCAGGTTTAATTTTATTAAGATTTAAAGGGATGTGAGCGTTTCTCTGGATTCCTGTACAAACTGAAGGCTGTTGGAAATTTGAGCTATGAGTGCATGTCGAAGTCTGTTTGAAGTCTCTTCAACAGTCTTTTAGTCCGTTTGCATGATTTCAAAAACTCCTGAACATTGTAAAACGTTATTCAACACTGTGTGTAGGATTTATTGGCATCTTGCGTCGATCATCTGATCAATATGGAGAGGCTCTGGAGAAAACACACATTGGAACACCGATCACACATCAATAGCTGTTTATGGGGAATCCAGCTGAAAGCTCCTGCTCACACATAAATCCTTGTAATTACGATTTATGGTTTATGTTGTGAGGGTAAAGAATTGATTCTTCTTGAGCGCATTAGCTCTAGATCGGGAGGTCGGATTATGGATGCTTAAAATCAAAACGTAAGTAATAAATGGGTCTATTTGTGGTAAAATAACAAATTAATAATTTAATCAAACACGTCAAACTGTGTGTACTGTATATACCAGAGGGAGAGATGGGAAACTGAGTGAGATTTAAGACAATGAGAGGACAGATAACAAACATGGAAAACAGTTACGTCAGATAATTATTCAGAGATGGTTTGCAAAAGAGGACCGTCGATAGCCGTCTTCAGTCATGAATCGATGACTACGACTTCCTGTGCAGGTTACCAATGTTTGTTCCTGTTTTCTGTCATTTGTTTTTAATTTCGCTTCATGTTTCCGTGTTTTTGATGTCAACGCTTCTTGCGTATTTGCAGAATTTGCAATCGGCAAAAACACATTCTTCAACAAACAACACATATCTGTGTAAACACGACGGGATTTACTGTTGCTAAGATAACGTTTTCTGTTTATATACTCGTGATAAGACGCAAATCCCAAGTCACTGCGCTGTACACTACATCAACAGCTGAGCTATATTTGTTATTGGATTTATCAAGCTAAGTTACTAAGCTTTATTTCCAGTCGTACAGCTGGCGGTTGCGTTATCTGCTGAAATTTCACTATAACTATCCTGGAGAGATCATATGTTTAGAGTTCAGGGAATTGTTTCAGATACATGGAATATACCAGATATCAAATTGTGCAGGCTACATATTAACTTAACGAGTGACGTGTGTGTTCATATTGGGTTAACTGGGAGAAAACCGCCTGTATCTCTTACATTTACAACAAGCAGGCTGTGAATGGTTTCCCTCCTTGTGTTGTGATTCTGGTTTTGTCTCTGTTTTGGTGTTTCCTCCCTAATCCTCCTCTCTGTCTCCTAGGAGCCTTGCAGGAGGGCGGAGCTGCAGGCTCGGTAACGAGGCACACCTGGTCCCAATCAACTCCACAGCAGAGCTATTTAAGCTCAGCCCAACTTCTCCTCAGTGCCAGACCACTTTCACCTGTCCAGCGATTCATGCCCTTGCTGAGTTTCCCGAGCCGCAGCTTCCTGCCCTCCGTGATATTCTGTGCGTTTTTTCCTCTGCCACGGTAGTCATGAGTGTTTGTTTTTCCTTGTGTGGTTTTTTTTTTTTCCTCCCTTGTGGAGCGATTTTGATTTCGTTGCTACTTTTAGTTTCCCGTTGTGGGTTTTGGGGGTTTTTTATAGTGTTTGTTTCGTCGATCGTTTTTTCCCTGTTGAAAGGTGATTTTATTTATTTTTTTCCTGTTTTGGACATTGTTTGAATAAACTTGTTTTTTGACTCGACTCTGCATTTGGGTTCTGGCTTCATCATTTTCCGGACACAACACCTCGTCTGCTTGTATTTAAAGTTTAAACTCCAACTCAAATCACCTGATTGGCAGGTGGTGCAACTGATCTAGAGCCTTAAGCTTTAAGTGCACATGGGTAGCAGATTTAAAAAAAAAAAAGAGATTTAAGCTGCTGTTGGATCCGGGTTATTCACACAACTGATCAGCATACAACTTTAAACAACTCAGATGCTCACCACCTGGGCTGGGCTCTTCAGGAAGCTGCCTTAATTAGTCAAATTACTGCTACACTGACTCTCCAGTGAGCCTACAGCAAGCTTCTCTCTTATGCCTCTTGTTTGACACACAAAACATCTTTTTGTCTGTGGGAGCATTAATTATCTAGCCAATTAATCCAAGATAATGACTAACGTCCTCCAACATTTTGCTTTAGAGCGATGCCTGCTTCGTTGCACTCAGCGTGAGCATGAAGACCTGCTGTGAAATGACCTCCTGCTGTGTTTGTGTGTTCGACCAGCAGGTTGGCCAACTCTCCCGACTGCTACTGCACATGCTCTGCTCATGCAAGGACAGTGACTGGTACATCAGCTTTCTTGATCACATGCAGACTGTCGCTCAACAACAGCTGTGATCTCTCGTTAAAGACAGATGGACACAAACTAAAGGGAAGCTTCTTGGTATCGCACTGACTGTGAGCATCATAGTTTTAGTCCATGAACTCCACCTGGATCCAACGTTGTGTGAACATGTAAAGAAATTTCAAACTCTGCCCACGTTTTCACCTCTGCACACGTGGTGTGAGGTGGGTGTGACTGTCAGTTTCAGAGTTCCCCCTCTTAATGTCGAATAATCGAAGAGTATTGAAGGAAATCAACGGTTTCAGACGCCTCTTTCGAAGCATACTCGAGCACTGAATCTGTTTTCTTCCTGTTTTCGGTCAAACAAAAATCGTTCGTTCGTCTTCTCCAGCTAATCCGTTACCGGGTCGCGGGGGCAGCAGCTTCAGCAGGGAGGCCTAGACTTCCCTCTCCCCGGCCACTTCGTCCATCTCTTCCAGGGGGACCCCAAGGCGTTCCCAGGCCACCGAGAGACATAGTCCCTCCAGCGTGTCCGAGGCCTCCAGGAGGCATCCTCACGAGATGGAAAATCTATGTTCAATGTTCTGAAGAGTGAAACGGTCTCAGCTGGTTAAATCTGTTCTGCACTCCTCCGTCATCCAGTCTCATGCTTCAGTGTTTCTCACTGGCGTTTTTTCCATTTCTGTCAGACAACTGAAAGTACAATAATATGTATTAATACGGTGCTGCACCAAGATGTCGCTCAAATCACTTTGACGTTACGAAGTTGTCTGACATGAGCGATTCCAAATATGTCATTAACTGTTATCGTCAAAGTTACGTGTAACACAATTATTTTCTGAGGTTGGTTGTTCCCAAACTGTGCGAGAAATCTGACTTCATTTCAAAGCATTTATTGTCTGAAACTTCTTCTTGAATCTCAACATGTCATATTCTGATTTGGTTTGTGGTAGTGGTGGCATCTGCGACCACACTTTTTTGCATTGCTGACCATGTTTCTCTGACAATTGTCAACTTCAGTGAGGATTACTCATCCATCTTTCATGGCATCTTATCATTAATGTGGCAGAAAATGACCACTTAGCTTCAGGAACCTCGTTTTGTAACTGATTTACTGGCTTACAGTGGCTATGTGCTGCTCACCTGTAACCACAGCTGCGAGCTGAACATATGATTGTACATCCATGCCCTCGTTTAGTGTCTGTGAATGATGTCAAAGGGCACGTTGAGCGAGTATTGCGTTCACACTCTGATCATGTAACACACACATGCAATATAAGCACCGAGCCACGTGACGCTTGTTTGTTGTGTCTCTTACCTTTTTGTCCTTTACCCTCATCGTGACGACAAAGAAAAATTAGTCTGCTCTTCATCACCTTGTAAAAATAGTTGACCTTTGTGGGTCCTGCCTGAATGTGGACGACCCCTCTCTAGCTCTGCCCTTCCCCTGCTCCATTGTTGTCTTGCTTATTTACCTTGTAAGGGTCGTAACACACTGTGTGGCTTGGATCCACAGAAATGGAGTGGAAAGAAAAGGTACTTGAGGCAAAATGTAATGAAAAACAGGCAAGAAGGCTTCCAGGAAAACGCATGTACAAAAGCTTCAGTGCTGCTGGCAAAATATAATTAACTAGAAGGGTGCTTGGAGAATGAAGACCTCTGCTGAAAGCAACTGTCCAGTGTTTGCACGATATGCAAATCTGCAGTATGTTTGCAATAACTTGCCCCGCGATTCAGATCCACTCCGAAATGTAATGAGTTCATCCCCCAAGTTTCACAAAACCTGGACCAGGAGTCAGAACCTCGTCGGCAGAGGTGCAAAGCTTCCAGCAGTGGCCCCAGTTCCTGTATGTTTCATCACACGCGTACATTTTTATAGAATTATTCAGCAAAAAATTCAGATTTCATGTAGAATAACACAGTTGAGAACGAGTTTGGCTCGCGTGTTTTGATTCTTACCAGCTGTGAAACATCTTGGCAAACAAACACGAACAAGACGAGGCAGGCCGAGCTCAGCTGGACTGACGGATCCCGTGGTGAAAATTGTCAGACTTAATTGTGCCTTTTCTCGTGTAGAGGATTCTTCTTCACTTCTCAAAGATTTATTTATTTATTTATTTACTATTTATTTATTATAAGTGTGCTCAGCATGTCTCCTGCTGCTGCTGCTGCTGTTGTTGTTTTTCTTGGCATATTGGAGTCCTCGCTATGGATTTGTATCATACTGTTACATCCCTGGAGGAACAATATTAATAAATATCCACATGACAAGCTTTTTTTTTTTTCTGCCTGGAATAACTTGTAAACAAATGCAGTACACCTGCCGCCGTCTGTCAAATAGTTTGACGTGTATTGCAGCAACAAAAATATCTAATTTTATTTTTTGTATAGCCCAAAGTCACAAAGTACATTTGTCTCGGAGGGGTTTACAATCTGTACAGGGTCTGTCCTTAGACCCTCGGTTCGAGTGAGGAAAAACTTGCCCACAAAAACCTTTTAACAGGGAAAAAATGTGGAAGAAACCTCAGGAAGAGCCACAGAGGAGGGATCCCTCTCTCTGGAGAAATGGCAGCAATATTGACAGTAGTAATATGTGTAGTGGACGTCGTGCAGCCACGATCCATGAGAACCTGCTGGACGAGAGAGCACAGAAACTTAACATGCAGTAATGAGACGTGTGTGTTTACAGATGGTGAGAGAGAGAGAGAGCGCTTCAGTTCATGTTCTGTACTGTGTGGATAAAGTGAATATGGCTCTGCTGATTTATGCAGGTACACACATCCATGACTCACCTGCCAGACTCTCACACACTCTCATTCCACTCTTCACACAGCTGGGAGAAACGCCAAAGAAATGACGTGTGCGAGGCGGCAAAGGAAAAGGAAGCAGCTGCAGACAGGAGCTGTTCATTGATTTATTGGAAAGCGGTGATACAGGGAAGGGTAGCGAGTCCAAACTGAAGGAGTCGGAAATCGATGTTGGAAATGAAAAGTGCACGTAGAAAGGTGCTGGCACGGGTTAGGTTAGGATATCTGCATTTCTCCAGTGAGTAAGAAGATGCCGGGTAGGGCTGAAATAAAAGTGATAGCAGCCTGTTATACTTTCTTTTAGTCTCCTCTCCAGGCTGAGATTAAGTTCAAACCTGCTTAGCTTTTAAAACAAGGCCTGTTCCTTAACTGGAGGGGCAGGGAAAGAGGAACTACAGGTTGGGTAACTCATTTGTCATTGTACTAGTTTAATTTTTACTTGCTGCTTTTAAAGTAGAAGCAGCATAATTTCAAGAGATGAAAATGGTCAACGTAACTCTGGCACAGGGATGTCACAGAATAAATTCTGGCGTCTGGAAGGTTGAACTGATCTTTTATGCAGCAGAGGTAGATGAGGTCACATCCAGCCACACACTGGGAAGGACGACAGTGACTCAGGCTCAGGTGTCGTTTGGTAATCAGTGTTGCAGGTTCGATTCCCGGCTGCTTCAGTCCAGTTGAAATGCGTTTTGAGCATTTGTCTCCGCCATCAGTGTGTGAATGGGTTAATGTGTTAGTAGTTAGTGGTCAGTTTATGATGCTGCTTTGACAAACAACACAGCCAACTTCAATAGAAACACTGGTGGCATACCAATATTTGAAATATGTTGATTTTGGAAGCATAAATCTGAGGATTAGGTGCCTGAAAATGGATAAAATTCATTTGAAAATGCGCAACAGATGAACGCCGATGCTGTGTGTTGTCTCTCTTATGTAAAGCTTTGAATAACAGCCTGTTTAGCTTTGATGAGCTCCACGTTCTCTTCCCATCGAGGGTTAAATGTGAAGGGCCTCAGGAGAGGGGGGGGGCATCTGTTGGCTTTTTAAACAGCTGCTGCTCAGATGCACGTGCACACACACACACACACACACACACACCACAGCATCGTCGCTCCAGATGGCAAAGCTTCCTCAAACATGGAAAGTTTGCTACACACTAACTAAATTCAGACACACACACACTTACACATTCAGATAAATGTTATTAGAATGGACTTTGTCACGCCGGGCAAACGGCTGCTCCACTTTCTCGTCCCTTCAGATAGTTTTCACATTCTTTTAATTAAAGCAGACACTAGAAGAAGCAAAATATTACTATTACTGGGTGGGAGCAAGGATCATTCCCTAACACACATGTGGCAGTGTTTTAAAAAATATGATTAATATTTAATCAGACGTGCTGCTAGATGCTAGAGATGAGCGGCGGGATGATGAATGAGTGCTCACGGCGAAGGATGGCAAGATAAACACCACGGCATAGCCAAGGCGACAGCGGGGGGGTGGGGGGAGATCTATCACATCAAGGTTGTCACGACAACCTGTCGCCGGTCGTAGCCAGGCGACCGCTCCGTGCTGCTCGCCTCGTGGAGAGCCGTGGCCCTCAAGAAAGGTTTACAACTAATCACCAAGTTACACAACGACGAGAGGAGGAAACAAAGGGGACAAAACAGGAACACACACTCCCCGTGTGTGTGTGTGTGTGTGTGTGTGTGTGTGTGTGTGTTGTTTCAACTCTCAACAACCAGATGAATGGTCGCCTCAAAAAATAGGGAACAGAACCAAAATTGCATTTACATAATAATGTCTGCGTGTGGATCGTATAATTGTTTCCAACATACCTTAATATCTCCGAGTAATTAATAGTAATTTTCATGCAAATTTGGTATGAAATGAGTTCATGGGTTTTTTTGTCTCGGAGCGACCCTGTTCCACAATGATAAGACAACACTACCCCACCTCCTTTCTGTCGCTGTCTCCACACTTTCTTTTCCTCCCTTGTTCTCGCTAACAGTTTGTCTCCTCGGGGGGGCCGAGAGGAGCCTTCATGACTGAACTAGAAAGAGAACAGATCCAAAGAAAAGGGAAAAAAACCTACATACGCTAAAAGAATGTGTCATTTTTAAATGCTACATCAAATTTATGGAGCATATTCTTCAACATTTTTAAATGCTACATCAAATTTATGGAGCATATTCTTCAACGCAACTGTTATAAAAATTAGGATTATACTGGGGTGCAGATGTTTGAACTCTTATAGTGTGTGTGTTTTCTGTCTTTTGCATATTTCGTCCACTCCCCTTATCTGGCCTGTGTTTACTGAGGCTGGCAGGGAGAGATAATTAAAAAAATAGTTCAAGGACAAGAGAGAGACAGGTTAAAGGAAGTGTCATTCTGGACAATAAACATAATGTTCACTACTAAGCAGAAAACCAAAAAAGGAAATTGTCAGTGGGGAGGTGTCCGAGACAGCCCATTTTAAGAAAACTGTATAAGAACCAATGGTTAGAGCTCCTCGAGGAGCCTTTTCTCTGTAACCCCCTTTTGTGTGTTGCATTGTTAAACGCTCCTTCTTGTACAAGAATAATAAATTCAACTTAAACTTTGATACTTTGAATCAAGTCCTCCTTATTCAAGAGTTTTTCTTTAAAAATTCTCGTAACAAACTGCAGCAGGAAGAAGACCTAGACATGGATACTTGTGCTTAATTTCCGAAAATTATTAAAAACCCAAGCTACAGTATTTAGTTGCGGTTTGATGGGTTTTCATCCCGCAGTGACTTTGCTGTCCTTCCTTTTTAATCCGCTGCCAGAGCAGAAGAGCGACCACATGGTCCTTTAGGTTTTGATGAGGGCGGCCGATAGACCCGATGCAGAGCATCAAATGATTACAAGCCCACAGAGCGAAAGCAGCGCGTTGGCGTCAGCTGCGGTTTCAGTTCGCAGGTTGAGTTCAGGCACATTATCGTGTAGCAGGAGGCCTTTGTAGTGTTCAACCTCCAGGTTTTCTACACCTCACCACTCCAGGTCACCAAACATTGTAGACAGAAGTCAAGTGGCGGAGCGTCTCAAGGTCTTTTGGTCCATGTTTGAACTTGTATTCGTCGACATAATCTCTCTGTTGCGTGGGCATAAAGAACACGAGGAACTGGACCCCGAATGCAGACAAGAAGGAGGAGGTGCAGATGTAGTATCAATGATTACATAACACATAAGTCAAAGAACTAAAGGTTATGGATGGTCAGGCAGGCTCAGGTTAAAAGACACAAGCACTAGCTGAGCACTTGACATAGAACAGAGTCAAACTGACCATGAGATAATAAAATACTGATATTAATAAAATACTGATAAACTTCTCAGGAGGGATGTACAAAATAAAAACTGGAAGTACTAACTTCTCTCTCTCAATGTCTCCTGCAGTTTCTGCAGAATCCAGCTCGATGGTAACCCCCCTGTGGTTTCATGGCATCCCTTTTCCTGAAGTAACACAATCTCTTCCCAAATTCAGCTTCGGTTGGTATCTCTCCAAAATGTGTGGAGGCATGCAACACTGCTGAGGTGATTCCTACAGATTCCTATAAAAAATAAACTCATATCACCGAGGAGCTGACTTGAATTCTTGATTATAAGAATGAAACCCCAGACATCGAGGGAATAAGTATGAGGGATGGTATCCGTGTGATGCACAGCTGGCACAGAAGAAGCAATAGGCGAGCTTCACTGCTTTGGACGCCCCTAAAAATAGAAACTATACAAGATAATAATTACAAGGTAAAGTGACAGTGTTGTGATTAATTGCAGCAGAGTCAGCAAGTCTGTGTTCACAATGAACACCAGACTAATACATGATTAAGTAAAGGTACATCGAGGGATGTTTGTCTGGAACATTGAAGCTACTTTTGTTGAATCGTGTCTCCGTCATTCCTGCACCTGCTTACCTTCTGATGTCCTCCAGCACCGCCTCAACCCTCCGTCCTGTGATGACAGTAGACAGTAGCTGCTGTTAGCTCAGTTTGTTAGCCAGGCTTGTCCAGACTGTGAGCTCAGAGCACCGAGGGAAGAGGGAGGAGGGCGAGTCACTGCAGATTGATCCAGGAAGGAAAAACGAGATGTTCTCTTCGCGACAGACGAATGAGGAGCTTTCGTTTTGCGTGTGATCTTTATCGACCAGAACAACCTGCACAGGAACATCACTGTTTTTCTCCAGACGCAAAGATGATACAGTGCAGCATGATACCATGATGATACAGGGAGGCCTAATTTAATATCAAACCACTCATCCCTTCACATCACGTCATATAATCATTGACATGCGCTGGAATATTTCAGTAAATCAAGGCGCTCTGTGAACTCTGTGTGGCCTGAAGAAGCCTGCTGTGTGTCTGTTCTCACACTCCTCTCCTCCTCCTCATCATCAACTCACCCACTCTCACTCCCCCTCATCTTTTTTTTGTCTTCCTTTCCACCAGTGTGTTTCCTCTTTTTACTTTACGATCAGTCACTAGAAATGCGAGCAGGGGTGGACCCCTGCATGGCATCATTCCAACTGGTACCAATTTTCAGCTTGAATACAAGGTGAACGAAGGAACACCTTTTTTAAGGCGATGCATTACAGATTGTGAGTCACAAGTTTATATATATATATATATTTCTGTCGTCACAGTCTGTTTTTGATCTGGAGATGGTTTCCTGCAAGAGGTCAGAGAAAGCTGAAGTCATTAAATCTCTTGTCTTCTTCAGAGTTGCAGAGAGCGATGACAGCATTTAGTGTTAAATCTATTCAATATAAAAAAAGACAAATATGCCTGTTAAAAAAGGCCTGATGGTGTAAATGAGGTACAGTAATTAGTTTGACAGTGTGATCTATTGTTAGTCCTCAACATTAATGAGCATTGACAGCAGTGACATCTACCTCGTCTTCTCCTGTACATCTGCGGCCACAAGAGGGAGTCTTGGCTCAAGACTGTGTGTGTGTGTGTGTGTGTGTGTGTGTGTGTGTGTGTGGCAGTGCAGGGGGTATGACTTTGTCAGCAGCTGGAGGTAGACTGACTCAGATAGTCATCCCTAAATATATCCGTCACACACAAACAGATGAGACACACGCCATCATCTCACATGGATTTGTCTCATGTCGTCTTCATTAGGTTCTCTTCACTGTCTTCTGCCCGGCAGGAGTCCACAAACAGAAGAAGGCTCTTGATCTTCTCTCTCTCTTTAAAGCATCCACAGGAAACACATCCTCCAATAACCCGTACCACTACCATTAGTGTCACAGAGTTTTGGCTTATGTTGTATTTTATACTTTCAAAGCAGCAGTGGTGGACTGTAATAAAAAGAGGAAACCCTGGATAAAATTAAAATAGTTTTTATGTGAGTATACCTACTGCACCTCTGTAATAAAACACACAGGGAACTGTTATCACATTTTATCTACCACAGCTGCTTCAAAGCTGTATTTTTTTTAAACATGGGGGCACTTGGCTCTACTTACCGAGACTATGCTGCCCCTCAGTGTCTAACAACAGATGCAAAATGTAGTTTTACCTCAAGTTCAGGGTCTTTAAAGAAGCAGCGTGTAGGATTACCTTCAGTGAGTTTGCAGATACTCTTCCACAGTAGCCCACAACAGACAGACATGTTGCACCAGTAAGAAAACAGATCAAACAGGAAAATTTATGGTTAAAATGACAGAAGATATAATTTCAGGTTTAATCTGGAGGCACGTTTGTGTTTCCTGGAGGCGTGCAGTCCACGAGTGAAGGTGAGGCAGGGTGATCTCAACAAGGACTCCACGTTTTATGAGCTTCCTGACCATAAATCTTTGAACTTAGACCTGCTCTTCTTCTCCATCGATCTCATATTTCCCCCCGGGTTGAGAAGTAACTGTTACTGTGTGAGGCACATTTTAACTTATGTGTTTGCTCTTTGCACTTTTACTGTTGTTGATGTTTTTCTGGTGACACTTAGACGATGCACAGTGTCATACTTTATATAGTTTCCTTGTTAATGTACTAATTCATGTGTGCATTAACACTAACTCTTGTTTATGGAATTAGTGGTGAAGGAAGTATTCAGCTCTGTTAGTGAAGTAAAAGTACTAATATTGCTCTATGTAAATGTACTTAATGAGAATACTTGTAGTTGTATCATTTTGGTCATCCTAGAATAAGCCCGTCAAGAGTTTTTATGTGATGCCTGAAAGGGGAAAGCGTTGATCCATAACAGTGTCGACATCTCTAACGTCCTCTGATTTTCTTCCTATAAACTCTTCACTTCAAACTCTTTCCTTCAAAGTGCATGTTGGTTCAACTTTTTATTAAACTGAAGGAAAGTTGGAACTTTCTTATCTTTTAGTTTTAGAAGGTCGTTTTCTGTCGGATTTGACATTTTTGAACGTCTGCATCGCCGCCGCCTCAAAGATTGGGGTTGGCATTTCCAGATCTGCACCGCCTCTATTTGAGATAATAGATTAGACAACTCACCTTCTACTTCCTCTTGTTTTGTTTTTAGATTCAGAATAAGTATTAAATAGTTTTAATGTCAGTTAAATAAAATATTTAGCTTTCAGTTATCTATCTTCAGTTATGTCCCTTGCTTGTAATATTACAGTACAATTAAGTAAAAGTTGATCAGATACTGATACATTTTTCACACTTTGTACAGTTCACTGGAGATGGGCGTATCATCCGCAAGAGTTGCTTAAATCATACTTAATGCGGAGACGAATGCAGGCTGCCCTTTACTCCTGATCCTCAGTTAAATGACACAATTAAAGTCAGACAAAAAGATCATAACCTCTCTGAAACACTAACCACACCTGGACCCGCTCACCACATCTCTTGACATCAGAAGCCGCAATCACTGTGACAGTGGTGGTAGAGGTGGCTGGTCTCTGAAGTTCTCTGCCACTGTTTGAGCTTCCTCCAGACTTCTGAATGTTGCTCTTAATGTGTCTGAGATGGATGAAGTCAAGCCTCTGCTCATCAGGCTGTGTGTATTTGAAGCTCAAGAGAACCAGCAGGGTAAAAGACGAAGTCAGAGGGGCAGGGAAACCCCTCTGCTCATTGTTTGACTTTGCGGTCAACCTGAAAATGAACTTGTTTGTTCTTCTGGTATCACACTGAGGACTTGGAGAGACCTTAAGAATGAATCATGAGTCAAAGAAGGTTTGCATTCATCCTCAAAGCAAAAACACGTTCATAGCTTTTGTTAGTTGTCACATATAACTATTGTAGATGAGTCAAGTCTTTCAGGTTCAGTCAAATGTTAAAATTCAGGAATTTAAATGCAAAAACAGCTTTTTAGAGCTTTTTATTAGAACATTCAAAATGAAAAAAAAAAAATCTTTACATAATCCATCACTGACAAAAAAGCAACAAACAAATCTGAGATGCATAGAAACAGAAGCAAAGCCGAGCGTTAAGAAGTCATTACACATTCGAGTGGTTTGAGGAGAAACAAGACTGGAAAGCAATAGGCCAAAGCAACAGGTCTAAAGCAGCTACAGGGATGAAAACGTCGCTGGAACACCCTCGGCTTTCTGAGCGTGCTCCTACAGCTGGAAGCTATGTGTGAAAGTACGTGCATGTACTCGCTCATTGGGTCCATAGACTTCTCAAGTCCCATATCTGGTCCTGGTAGGACTTACTGCGCATGAGGCGGTCAAGGGCTAAGCTACAAGAACGCACGGGACTGTGTATTCATGTCCATCTGCATGCATGTGTGTGTGTGTGTGTGTGTGTTGGCATGTTTATTTCTTGCGGTAGTCATCTGCATAGCCTCTGTGATCCTCCTGATCCGGGTATTGGTCTCCGTAACGCCTCAGTATGTCCTGGAGGCTGGGCATACCTTGTGAGTAGGGGATGTGAGGCTCCTCTTGGCCGCTCTGGTAGGGCTCTGCCTCGTACTGGTCTTGTTCCTGCTGCTCTGGATGCTGCTCGCTCTCCGCTGCCCTCTGGTTGTGGTCCTCCTCAGCGTAACGCTCAGGCTGGGCCTCGGCGCGGGTCTGCTCGGGCTCATAGCGACGCAGGCGGCAGTCGGGGTCATGTTCAGGGTCGCAGTGTGGGTTGGCCGGCTCGAGGACTCCATTTCGGGTGCCGTCAGCGTTCAGGTGAGGCTCGTAGGCTTCGGCGTTGTAAGGAACGCGACGATGAGCTCCAGAGCGAGGCTGGGGCTTGTTCACTGGTTTGCATTCTGGATCATAACCCATGTAGCAGTCGTAGCCCTCCTCGGTTTTACCTGGGACCCCCAGAGGGTGGCGCTCCTCCTGGGGTGGCTCTTCATAATTGGGATTGGCATAAGGGTACTGCTGCCTGGGAGTGGGAGGACCATGACGATGCATGGCAGCTGCCGCCTCACGGATTGCAGCGAAAGGATCGTTGGGGTTCAACTCTGGAGCAGCCTCCATGCGTGGAGCATATTGGTCCTGACCTTGAGCCTGGGACATGAATCGGCGCAGCATGGCATATGGGTCATTAGCAGGAGGAGAAGCTGGGGCCTGGCGGTACATAGCATAGGGATCAGTAACTCTGTTAGCATGAGCATTCCTAAACATGGCATAGGGGTCGTTGTTCTGCTCAGCGGGACGAGGATCTCTAAACATGGCATAAGGGTCGTTGTTCTGCTCAGAAGGACGAGGATCTCTAAACATGGCATAGGGGTCGTTGTTCTGCTCAGCAGGACGAGGAGCAGCACGAATGGCAGCAGCCTCCTCATTTTCCTCGTTTCTGTATGTCTCGGGGGGAGTAGCAAACTTGGTAGCAGTGAGAGGGTTGCAGCCTTCTTCATACAGAGGGTTGCAGGATCCAGGGCCAGCAGGGGCAGGCGGGTTAGGGGCACGAGGTGCCTAGAGGAACACATCAGAGTAAAAAATAAGTCACGATAATGGAGGCATAGATTAAAAAACAAACAGGAAGCAGCTGGTAAGTTGAATTCATACCACAAGCGAGGCAGCGTAGGCACATCGGGGATCCCGTGGATCACAGTTGGGGTACTGCACGTAAACGCCAGAGGGGGCTTTCTGCACCAGTTTGGCTTTGCAGGTCGGGTCAGTCTTGGGGTCACAGCCGAGGTGAGCGTAGGAAGGCAGGGATCCGGCAGCGGGTGTGTATCCGTAAGCTGCTCTCAGGTGGTACTGCAGACACTCAACGTCCTCGGCGGAGCAGATACGCATCAGCTCGGCCTTCTGCTCCTGAATCATGGCAAACACAAGCAGACCTTAGTGTCTTTGACTTCCCTGCAAAGTACTGAACTACATCAGTTCTAACAAATAAAGCTGAAAGCATACCTTGGAGAGGAAAGGCACTGCAGATGGAGCGTAGTAGTAATACCCAGACTGTGGGTCCTTGGCTGGAGCAGACCGGACGTAAAGAGGGGCCGGGGCCTTGGCTGGTGCCGGAGCAGGGACGGCAGCAGGGAGAACCAGGGGCAGGTAGGGGCTCTTGCCCTGAACCAAAGCAGCGTACAGGCAGTAGGGATCTTTGGTGGGGTCGCATGTTTTTACTGGTGCAGGCTTGGGGGGCTCTGGTGTAGGCCTGCTGGTGTAGGAAGCCACGCAGTTGGGGTCATCAGAATCGGCACAGGACTTGTAGACATCCCCCAGGTGGCGCAAGTAGGCCTTGTAGGAGCGACGACCCTCGGCACGGTTCTTGTTCTGGAGGTAGGCCAGGTACATGCGGTCCATCTCCTGAACCTTAGATGGGAGGAGGAGTTTAGTGGTGAGCCAAGATGATTCATTGGACCCTATGATCCTTGTGGATGTGCGTATACTTACTGCCTCCTGGTTGCCGTTGTCGGTGAAGTACTTGTACCAGTTCCAGAAGTCGGAGTGCTGTTTGTACCAGCTGATGTTCCTGCGATTGCGGATCAGCCTCCTGTGCGACTCTGCAGCAGCGGACTTCTCTCGGATACTTTCTCCAGCTGAGGCGAGATAACAGAAGAGGGAAGACAATGCTGATCCAGGGGCTTCGAAACTCTTTTTGGCATCAAACTCAAGGACTTTTTAAGTTTATAATGAGACATTCAAGGCCTCAAATTTGTTATATTTGGGAGGTTAGACATCATTAAGCCCTGATTGTTTTTACTTGTCAAGAAAATTGCGGCTATATCACGTTAGGTATCGATCACAGGGTGAAGTGTTCATGAGGCGCGGTGATGAATTTGGGTGCTACTCTTTAATCAAAAAGTACTTTCATGGCCGTTCACCCTCGGTAAATTCCCACTGTGTACTTTCTAGAACAAACATCAACGTGTAAATATATGTTAGATGAAAAATCACATATTTACCATCTCCTTTTAGCTTTTTCGGGA
Organism: Larimichthys crocea; assembly: GCF_000972845.2. Lineage (NCBI taxonomy): Eukaryota > Metazoa > Chordata > Actinopteri > Sciaenidae > Larimichthys > Larimichthys crocea. The sequence continues at coordinate 5,114,006 of NC_040033.1, forward strand.
CTGGTCCAGCAGACAAGAATGCTACAAAAACAGAGAAAAGCAAAAACAGAAGTCAAATCTAGAAGTTTAGATTAGTCCTGCTTACTGTTGATATTCTGACTTTTAAACGTGTCTGTAATACATAAGTGATTATTTATGACATTAAACCTCAAACGCTTACAGGCAGATATCATTCATTAAATAGGACAGGGGTAATTGGCTCTGCCTGGAGCGCTGGCGACTGCAGCTCTTTTGAAAGCGCAGCATGGGGTTTGAAGTTACAGGCTCACCTATAAAATCTACAAAGAGCCGCGTGTGCACTCGTGCATCTCGTATGTGTACGCATGTGCACTGTTTGACCCCATGCAGCTCAGGGGGAAACGGCGAATTCAGCTCTGCTCCGGGTTTCTTTCATCTCCACGGGGAAAAGGTGTTAATGCCTTACAGAAGGAGAGGAGGAGGAGGAGGCGGAGGACGGCTATGACGGGAAGTTTTTTAAAAGAAAGATCCAGAGGGGATAATTCAGGGTTATGTGACGCGTGTTGAAAGTGGAAAAACATCAATCTCCTGATTTTAAAAAAAGGAGTCTTGATAAGCTTTGATGGAGTAATCAGGAATATGTGATAAGTGCACTGTAGCGTGTAAGGTCACGGATGAAGGGGAACAAGCGGAGGCATGAATTTGTGAGAGAAAAACCGAATCAAAGAAAGAAGAAGAAGAAGAAGTGAAGGTGACCTGAGGTGATGGAGCGATATGGAGGAGAAGGAGGGTGGGCTAAATGATGCTGTCTTAGTGTATCTGCTGTGGTGGGTGTTTTTTTTTTTAGGGGGTGGGGGTTTACGAGCCTGTAAAAAAGTGGCTGGCACATCTGGAAACAGCAGCTTTAAGAGGGCGGCGGAGGAGGAGGTGATGCTGACAGGTACTACTTTTTTTACAGGAGCAGAAAGGATGAAAGAAACTTCTCCTCCTCCCACTGCTCCCTTATTTTCCCTCCTTTAACCATCACAGAGTGCAATTTAAAAAAAACACTTTTAAAGGGAAGATGAGCCCTCGCTCCTTTTTGTAAATATGCCAATCACGTCAGGAGCACGCTTAAACAGGTGGTGGAGGAGCCACCTTCCTTCATGTCGGAGCATTATAAATGATATATGAAGACACGGGGAAGCCACGTTTGTGATATACTGTACATGAACCACAGATGAGTTACGATGCTGCTGCCGTAAGTCTGCGTCCATGAACCAGTCAAGGCCAGAAAACCCTTAGCAGTCCAACAAACCCTTAACCTTAAACAAAACCTTGAAATGTAGATTATGACGCTATAACTCATGTCGAATTTATATATCCAGAGTTTTAAAGAAACAGGGTAAGCAAACAAACAAGAGATAAAGCATGAAAAATGGAAACTTCTGCTTCATTTCCAAGGAAAATAAATGAAATATATGACCTGCTCACAAAATATTCTCCAAAATATCTCCAAAGTACCCATACTGATACTTGAAGTACATTCTGCTTCCAGTACTTTCTTCTCGACGTTTGAAGGTTTGTGGCTTTGAAGGACAGACAGAAAACTGATGATCCCGTCGTATGAATGGCTCAATCAAAGCTGTGATTATCGATATGATTAGCTCTCATTTTGAACGATGCTGCAAATTTTCCTCCTCTGTCCCTTTCAGTATTTTTTGCATGAAATTAAAGCTCGAGCTTCTCATTCAGAAAACTACACACGAGCTCGCTCAATGACTACAAAATGACAGTGTGATTTTGGGATTGTCTTGAGGCGAAAGCTTTAATTATGTTTTTTTTTCTTTGATCATCAGTGTGTACCTGTGTAATCAGGACTTGAATGATTCAACGTTTCTCACACTTTCCACCACTAACAATCAAAACTGACACCACTATATGACTGACTTCGTTATACTTGTACTTGTACTACATTTCAAAGGGAAATATTGCACTTTAAAAGTCGCACAAAACATGATAAGCTTATAAAATATGTTTCAGTGTGATAAATTACATGACAAAAACAAGTTTCATGACTAGTTTTTATATCACTATAAACTCAATATCTTTGATTTTTGGAGTCTCTGATGAATATTTTCTGCTACCATGTCAGATAATCGAGAAATAATAAATTATTTGCTCATTAAAAAAATCATTAGTTGCAGGCAAACAGGAAAATTGGCCTCTGCGAGTGCTAATTGAGTACTTTTGATCCCTTTACTTCAATACAGCTTGTATAATGGAGTATATTTGCAGTATGGTACTGCTACTTTAACTTAAGTACAGGAGTAGTTTCAGTGAACCATGAAAGCTATGTACTGTCTAGATGGTGACAGATGTGTCACATCCCCGCCGTGTACTCACCAGGCAGCAGCGTCACAGCCAGCAGAGCCGTGATGAACACGCCAGAGAAACTGGTTCTCCTCCTTCCAGCCATGATTTCACCTCCTCCTCTCCTGCAAACACAAACAACATCCAGACCTGAATCACTTCCAGAACATTTCTGCCTTAAAACTTCTTACAGCTGCAGATCTTCTCAAATCAAGAGCCCCAAAAGATGTTTGGTTGGTGTCCAGTGGTGCAGATAAACTTACAGCCTATATAAAACCCTGGTGGACCTGTGCTAGTTTTCACCCGGAGAGCCTGCTGAAGTGACCCCTGCAGCTTGGAAGTGAACTCTGACTCTGAGGTTTTTTAAACAAACATGTTGCCACAAGGCTCCCGGCTGAGCTGAACCTACTGGTTACTCATCATAAAACCAGAACCAGGTGTTCCTCGGCAGTCAAACTTGACTTCAACCCGAACTTGATCTCTGGTAAGTACCTAAAGTAAACAGAGTCTCTTACCTGTGGTTATCTTAGTGGTGTGGCCGTCTGCGGATCCAGATGTGGACTCGGGTGACTCAGTCCACCTGGGTTCAAACACTAAGTGTGTGTGTTTGTGGGGTGTGATGGAGCTTCCTGTTGCACCCTGTACCTGCGGGCCCTTCTGACTTCAGACTGCCCTGACCAAGGGATCGGGCATGGTTTTAAACCAAACACACACGCAACAAGCATTCATTAAGATTCACGCAGAAAACACACACACGGGGACCACCTGAGGGCGTCAAGGGCCGCCTCAACAAGATGCCTGATTGGTCCGATGTTTCAGAAAGTTTCAGCCAATCAGAGGCACCGTAATTAAAGACAGGAAAAGGGAGAAGGTGGGAGGGTTTGAAGCAGAGATGGAGACGTGGAAGGATCTAAGATAAGTTATCTTAAGGTGTTTATAAATTTATTTATCCTTATAATTAATCTATGAGTCACATTTAAGGATATAAATCAGACTCTGGGTAGTTTGGGGATGTGATTATCACTCCCAAGCAGGAAAAAAACAAAAGACAGAAAGAGGACAGAGGAGAGAACACATCAGGAAATAATGAAGGGGAGCCGAGGTGCCACATAAGCAACTTCTCAGAGACCCTCAATGAGGGCCAAACCACAGCTTCTGTCTAAACCTGAGCACGTACACGCAGGGACAGCTGGTCTACACATGAGGAATTTGATAATCTACAGTTTCCTCCTCAGTTTAACTGTGTTCAGGCATGCCAGCCTTGTAAGACGCGCTGCAAAAAGCCATATAGCTCGCCATGTGATGCAATATCAGCACATCTGTAATTCCTTTATGACACTCAGAAATCTGATGAGGTTTCTCCTCTGGGCAGGTTTTATTAGTTTATGCAGAAATGGAGATTTTTAAAGTAAATTAACTTGAAGTAAAGCGTGTTTGTTGAGCACGAGAACGTTTTTTATGTATAATTCAGAGAGAGGACGTGTGTTTCTATTAGTTTTGGATGTTCTGAATTAGGTCAAATGGACACAAGGTGAACGCTGTGCACACATAAGAGCCGGAGATTAAACTGACTACACATGCTGACTTTAAAGTACTCTGTGTAATATCATAGCTGTTTCTTTTTTTATCATTCAGATTAAGGAAAACTCTTAAAGCTCCTGATAGCAGGTTTCCTGTTTGTCACATTAAACATTAAATATTCTGACAAAGTAAAAAAGTTTATGCATTTCTAAACACATTTTGTTAAACTCAACGTGCGTGTGGTTTTATCAGATTTGACTGAAACAGCCCAACAGCTGTAATTCTTACAGTATTGCTAAATTATGATTGGTGCATGGAAGCATGTCACATCATAATTTTTTCAGTTTAGCCCCGCCAACTTCAAACCAGTGAGAAGAGCACAGATTACTGTATCTATGTTTTTTGGTGAAGTAAGCAAAACTGTTCACATTTTAAGAGAAATGTCTTTATTCATGTAAGAACCTGCTGCCCATAGAAAGAAGCTGGTTGATAAATAATAATTTTAGTGGAAGACATACTCAGATATTTAATTTAAAGTAAGATCAGCAGTGTGGATTTACGTTTAAGTTCATCAGCTAAATGTACTTTAATCATTTATGCAGAATAATATTCTAGGATTGGATGTGTACATCACTTAGTGTTTAATATGTACAGGTGAGTTTACTTCACTGCATATACTGGATGGTGATGGTGGGTAGCTTAATCTGTAATAATACATCATCATTTATTGGCTGATTATATCTGTAAAGTAACTAAAGCTGTCAAATGTAGTGGAATAAAAAGTGAAATATTTAAAAGTAGGATAAAAGTCAAGTATTTAACACTTGAAGAGTAAACTTTGCTGCATGTTGACCATCCTGCACGAAGCCCTGACCTTCGTTTTGAATGAATAAATGTAATGTTACAGCGTCTGCATACTTCAGCTGCTCTTTGGCCAAATGTTTACAATCCTAATGTCCATGCATGTGCTTCCTTACATGTATCTTCTTAAGCCGACACATGCAGCTGGTTTACGCGGACGCTTTATCTGCTCCGTATTTTCTTTTTTAAACATTTCCACATTTTTTTTTTTGCAGCCTTCTTTTTTCCTGTCCCGTCGTGTCTGGTCCAACTGAACATTTAGTGGTCATGTTAACACTGTATCTCGTATGTAATTAACGTTTGCCAACAGGTGTTTCGCGGAGTCCGCAAACCTACAATCCAGACCGGGAGCAGATTCAAACACGACGACGCCAAAACCATACTCATAATTTTCTCTGAAGCTGGAATGTGAGGGATCCTCAGAATTTTACAGACACCTGGTTCACCAAGAGCGACTCACTTTTTTTTTTTTTTGTAAAAACAAACTTTATTTCAGTTCATGACATGTAGGAGGAGGGGGAGCGGCTGTGCAAATAAAAGAAGTCAGAATAAGCCTGGTTCTTTTTTTATGTACACTGACACACAGGTGTTCAGATGCTGTCGTCATTGCAGGTCATCGTCGTCGAACAGATCCTCAAAGTCTGCAGGGGGGAAAAGAAAAGACAAAGAAAAGAGTTAGAACGGGTCCAAATGTTTCCCCAGAACTTCTAAAATATTGTCTGCTGGCCTCTTTCACTTCGTCTGCATCCACATGTGTTAGCATTTCTTCTAAAGTCGAGGTACCCAGGGTAGGAAATCACTAAACGCCGCTCTTTATGACCTTGTTCTCATGGCTCTGTATTTGTTTACACTCCTGGTACCAGGAAACAAAGACTGACCACAGATCGTTTCTTTACGCGACAGCACCTGAGGAGATTTTCCACATCGTGACAGAAAATAAGACCAATTAAACGAGATCTAAATAATCTCCTGTAGGCTGATTTCTCTTGTAGCGTCGCGATTTCTTCTTTGCATGTCCACACGATGAAAGTTCTGGAGATTAGAGCTGGAATGATTAGTGTTTTATTAGATCACTATGTTAAGCTTAAGTCTATTTAATGATCAAGTCATTTAAAAATCCAGCGGATTTTCTTTGTCCTTTATGAGATTAAACTAAATATTTTTGGGGGGGTTTGGACACAACAAAATATCTGAATATGCAACTTTGACTGATTGTGATGAGCATCTTTTAAACTCTGTCCAATATTTTCTTGATTTATTGAATAATCCGCAAACATTAGAGAGTACATAATAATGAAAATAAGACGTTTGAGGTCTTTTCAAGCCCAGTGGCAACATTTACAGATGACAACATATCCACAGATGGACTCCAAGGACTGCTGATCATCTAAAGAACAGATTCCTCATCTCGTCCATAACTGGTTTACGCTGAAGACACCTCCTGTGTGTTGTGCTGTTGGTTTGCTTTATTGGGATGTCGTTAAAAAAATGATGCAACTGTGCTAGGTGTAACTGGGTAACTCGGGTGCTTTCAGCTCCACACAAAATGTTTTGCTTCTGGCCGTTGTCTTCCCTCTAATCAACGGGGAGTTTTCCCAAAATGCCAGGATGAGAGATGGCCGACGTTTCCAAACTGTACGCCACATCAGATGTTTCTGCTCCAAGTCCAGTATTCACCATTTGCTTATCTTTACTGTGATGCATCTTCCTCTGACCTGCATGATCTACTTCTGATCCAGGTTCTACCTCAGGAGAAGCATTGCTTTGACCTCCGACATGCTCGTGTAAGAAGCTGTGAGTTTGTGGTCGATAGAAATTCTTCTCTGACCTTCAGAGAAATCTGCTGAAAGTCTTACAGAAGCATTTGTTTCTGTCTGCATCCACTGTTTCTTGCAGGTTTTCCACAATGTTCGCAGTAGTAGATGTATGCTCTGCAGCAGTTATTAATATAGACTTCACATAAACCTGCTGAAATGTCAACGGACTGAACGTTAAGAAACTCTTTCATGTCTCCGTGGTTTCTAAGAACAGGACGTGTTTCACCGAATAATAAAGGAAAGTTCACCTACGACTTAACAACCTGCCCCTGGGCTACCCATAACCCCTATGCAACTTTTAATGCGCTCCAGAATCAGGGAACTTATGTTCTAAAAGAAACCTCGTAACATGTCTTAACGTTATTCTGTTGACGTCGTGGGCAGAGGGACGCCCTATGAAGGCACATTCAGCCGATCAGACAGGTCAAATCTCTCCACGGTCGGCCTGAAATGTCTCTATGACTATGCAGGTGGACTCACTAAATCTGAGTTTAGGCTGCAAAATAGTGACACAAAGAAGTTTAATTTGGTTTGAGCGTGATGTTTTGAGAGCACGAAAGTGAGCCCTGGCTGAGAGACACAGACGGTGAATGAGAGTGAGCGAGCGCTGGCATCGATAAAGTCGGTTAGTCGGCCAAATAAAAAGTTGATGTCAACACAAACAAACACACCGCCTCATTGTCATTCACTTCTGCCCACAGAGAGTTAAATGTCTGGGCTGCACATATGAAAAGATGAGTTAGTGCCACTGAGAAAGTGTTAGGTTACATTACACGCCATTAAGTTGCATCATTTTGGACACACACACACACACACACACACACACACACACACACTTGTCGTTCCATTCATTATTAGCAGGAACGACCGTTACGGGACTCGAATGACTGTTAGTGCCACGAGCTCGAACATGAGAATTCACCGAGTGGTAGTTTTAAAGTGTTAACAACCCGAGTGATCTAAAGGGGTGTGTTGGTGTGTGTGTGTGTGTGTGTGTGTGTGTGTGTTTAAAGCAGCTGACTGGCGAGGTGTCCCGCTGAGTTTCAGTCTGACAGCAGCTATAAACTCACTTTACCGTCCTCCTCCTCCTTTCCTCCCTCTCTCTCTCTCTCTTTTTAACAATCAGCTCTTTTCTTTCTAGGTCATGTGCCGCCGAGCCAAAATTGTTTTTGCCTGCAGCCGACGCTGCAAGACGGAAAACAGATTAGGTTAGTGTTTTAGAGCATCCTCTGTGTGCGTCCGGTGTTTACGGGGGAACTCTGTCTGGATTTTTGTGGGTTCATTTGAGAAGACAATGTGGTTAAGACAAGAAAGTGGTTAAAGCGCTCACAGTAAAGCTACAGTTTCTCCTCTGCTCGGCTTAACGTGGCCAAATGTTCAAGTGTTTTAGCAGATTTCTGTTCCCTGCATTGATAAAGGAACTATTTTTTTATATTATATTCCCGACCACTCGTGTCTAAAACAGTGTCTGACAAAGACACTGCTTTAGCCTCCCACAGTCGTCACACTTCTCTGGCAGCATTATTCCCATGTGAGCGGCGTCCCGTCCAGTTTAAACTCAAAGGAAATGATGGACGGGCGTCTCCGGGAGCTTCGTTTGAGTCAACACAGGAAACCTCCCTCGGCCTTTCAGATGTCACCCTTTAAAAAAGGGGCAAATTAGGATTTTACTGCTGCTTCTGCTGCGTCGCACCGTGTGGTTTGAACCTTTTTCAGCCTCAGTTACAGATGCAGATCGATGAATTTAAGTTAAGCCGCACAGGATATGTGTTTCTGTTTCCTTCCTCCACTGTCTTATATGTTTTTAAAGAGGTCGATTTACCGTTAAAGAAATCAGAGTGCACCGCTTTTTCATTGGCTGCCAGGTCCATCAGCAGGCCGCTGCTGCCTCCTGCCTGTCAACACACAACAGTACAAGTCAGACACACAAACATTAAACGTTAAATGTAAAGTCAGTCTAATCATCTTCATCCGACCAAAACCTGATTGTTGGGCTAAGAGGTTCGATCGTACAGAGTTTCCACATTTGAAGACCTGATGCTACGTCACAAACAGACACACAGGCTGACTGACACCACCTGACCACAGTACACACAAAATCAAATCAAGTTTATTTGTACAGCTCTTTACAGTACCCAAAGTGCTTTACAACAAAGCCATAAAACAATACCTAACAAATAAATACAATTAAAAGTGCTGCAGTGTTAAAAATCTTCGAGAAATACATAAGAAGCAGCAGACAGAATGAGTACACCTGAAGGAACGGCACTGCCCAAGTCAGAATCGAAACGCCTATCTAAAAAAATGGGTCTTAAGCTTCGATTTAAAAAAGCTGAGATCAGTAGAGGTGCGAACGTCGGGGGGCAGTTTGTTCCACAGTCGCCTCACTGTTTAAAATCTCGACCTAGGGACCTCTAACAGAAGCTGACCCGAAGGATTTGATACTCAAATACTTCCCTGAAACTCACTGTGTAGTAAGATTAGTTAATGTTCTGTTCTTACTCTACAAAGCAGAAGTAAGTAAGTAATGTCGTTCCATGTCACTTTATACTTTATGGTAAATATTGTACATTTTACTACATTTCTATATGAAGTCATCAGAAATAGCCTAATTTTCACCTGCAGCTGCAGACACACACGTTATAAAAATTAGGATTATATGGGGCGCAGATGTTTTAACTCTTGTCGTTTTCTGTCTTTTGCATATCCCCTTATCTGGCCTGTGTTTACTGAGGCTGGCAGGGAGAGATGATAATAAAAAAATAGTTCAAGGACAAGAAAGAGAGACAGGTTAAAGGGAAGTGTCATTTTGGACAAGAAAAGTAAATTATCAGTGAGGGAGGTGTCCGAGACAGCCCATTTTTAAAAATGAACCAAAGGTTAGAGCGCCTCGAGGAGCTCTAACCCAAAGGTTAGAGCTCCTCGAGCCTTTTCTCTGTAACCCCTTCTGTTAAGCACTCCTTCTTGTACAAGAATAATAAATTCAACTTAAACTTTGATACTTTGAATCCAGTCTTCCTTATTAAAGGGTTTTTCTTTTAAAAAATCTCATTAAATATCAGTTACAATCCATTAATGTGCATTTTTACAGCAGTACTTTTGTACTTTTACTAAAGGTCGATTCTTGTACTTGTATTTCTACACTGTGGTACTGATAAAATATCCGAGTACTCAGTGTACTGTATTCTTCCACCACTTAAAAAGTGAAACATGCACTAATATTAAAGTTTAATATGTGATATACATGGTAATAAATGTTGTTTTAATCGATTTTAAACATACACAGACGCTGTTTATCAGGTGGAAGGACTTAAACCGGATTTATTTTAATGTTAAGAACAAATAAACACGACCTGAACTCTGTAGTTATTCAAATAATAATAATAATTCAGTTTAAACCTCTGTGTGTGCTTAGCTTTGTGCTAATTATCTGTTTAAATCTTTAAAAACAAACCTCGTCCAGATCCACGTACGGTCCTGCTCCTTCCGGAAACATCTCGTCCACCGCGGGTTTCATGATTTATGTTTTTATGTTTTTATATTTTTATGTTTTCAGGAGTTTTAAAAAAAGAAGCTAGGCTAGGCTAGGCTAGCTGGTCGGCTACACGTAAACAAAACAAACGTGTGCAACGTTGAACTGTGCTCGGGTGTCTCCGCTGGCCGGAAACAAACGGTCCGCTCTTTACTTACTGTTGCACACACCGCCCTCTTCTGGACTTTACTTAACTTAACTACTTCCTTAATTAACCCAATTAAAACAAGACAACTCATAATGATTTTCCTCCCTTCTCGACATTTCCCACACTCTTTTATACTCTTGAAACTCTTCTCCACTGTTCCTGTCTTCATCATCAACCATCACATGCTCCACTGTCTCTCTCCACACAGCTACACCGACCAGTTGGATGTTTTCCTAATATACTGAGCGTGTTATTTAGTTATTAATCTGCTCTGCTACCTCTCCTACTTCACCTTGTAGTTTATATAAATGTCTCTCCTGCTTCTTCCATTATTGTTTCCATTGATTGATTATTTCTTTCCATACTAAACTTTTTCCTTCTGCTTTTGATCATTTCACTTTCATTCCCACCTCTAAACGCCGCTCTTTATGACCTTGTTCTCATGGCTCTGTATTTGTTTACATCCTGGTACCAGGAAAAAGACTGACCCAGATCGTTTCTTTAAGCGCGACAGCACCTGAGGAGATTTCCACATCTGACAGAAAATAAGACCAATTAAACGAGATCTAAATAATCTCCTGTAGGCTTGATTCTCTTGTAGCGTCGTGATTCTTCTTTGCATGTCCACACATGATGAAAGTTCTGGAGATTAGAGCTGAATGATTAGTATTTTATTAGATCACTATGTTAGGCTTAATAGATCCCCTGGTGCTTAAGTCTATTTAATAATCAAGTCATTTAAAAATCCACTGATTTTCTTCGCCTTTATGAGATTAAACTAAATATTTTGGGGGATTTGGGCACAACTAAATATCTGAATATGCAACTTTGACTGATTTGATGAGCATCTTTTTAAACTCTGTCCGTCTACATTTCAGAGTACATAATAATGAAATAAGACGTTTGAGGTCTTTTTCAAGGCAGTGGCAACATTTACAGATGACAACATATCCACAGACGGACTCCTCTTTGCTCGTCCTGCCCTGAACAGACTGTGCGATCATCTAAGAAACAGATTCCTCATCTCGTCCATAACTGGTTACCCTGAGGACACCTCCTGTGTGTTGTGCTGTGGTTTGCTTTATTTGGGATGCAAATGATGCAACTGTGTAAACTGGGTAACTCGGGTGCTTTCAGCTCCACACAAAATGTTTTGCTTCTGGCCGTCTCTTCCCCTAATCAACGGGGAGTTTTTCCCAAAATGCCAGGATGAGGAATGGCCGACGTTTCCAAACTGTACACAACATCACATCAGTGTTTCTGCTCAAGTCCAGTATTCCATCATTGTATACTTCCTCTGACCGCATGATCTACTTCTGATCCAGGTTCTACCTCAGGAGAAGCGTTACTTTGACCTCTGCATGCTCGTGTAAGAAGCTGTGAGTTTGTGGTCGATAGAAATTCTCCTCTGACCTTTAGAGCGTCTGCTGAACGTCTTCCAGAAGCATTTGTTCTGTCTGCATCCACTGTTTCGCAGCTTTCCACAATGTTCGCAGTAGTAGATGTATTTCTGCAGCAGTTATTAATTAGACTTCACATAAACCTGCTGAAATGTAACGGACCTGAACGTTAAGAAACTCTTTCATGTCTCTGCGTTTCTAAGAACAGGACGTGTTTCACCGAATAATAAGGAAAGTTCACCTACGACTAACAACCTGCCCCTGGGCTACCATAACCCCTATGCAACTTTTATGCGCTCCAGAATCAGGGAACTATGTAAAAAGAAACCTCGTAACAGTCCGTAACGTTATTCTGTTGACATCGTGGGCAGAGGCGCCCCATGAGGGCACCATTCAGCCGATCAGACAGGTCAAATCTCTCCACGTGCGCCTGAAATGTCTCTGAGAGTGGAGACTATGCAGGTGGTGGACTCACTAAATCTGAGTTTAGGCTGCATGCAAAATGTGACACAAAGAAGTTTAATTCTGGTTTGAGAGCACGAAAGTGAGCCCAGGCTGAGAGCACAGACAGTGAATGAGGGTGAGCGAGCGCTGGCATCGATAAAGTCGTTAGTCGGCCAATAAAAAGTTACAGCGTTACTTTCAACACAAACAAACACACCGCCTCATTGTCATTCACTTCTGCCCACAGAGAGTTAAATGTCTGGGCTGCACATATGAAAAAATGAGTTAGTGCCACTGAGAAAGTGTTAGATTACATTAAACGCCATTAAGTTGCATCATTTTGGACACACACACACACACACACACACACCACACACAACCACACACACTTGTCGTTCCATTCATTATTAGCATGAACGACCGTTACGGGACTCGAATGACTGTTAGTGCCACGAGCTCGAACATGAGAATTCACCGAGTGGTATGTTTTAAAGTGTTAACAACCCGAGTGATCTAAAGGGGTGTGTGTGTGTGTGTGTGTTTTGTGTGTGTTTAAAGCAGCTGACTGGCGAGGTGTTCCTGAGTTTCAGTCTGACAGCAGCTTAAACTCACTACCGTCCTCCTCCTCCTCCTCCTCTCCTCCTTTCTCCCTCTCTCTCTCTCTCTCTCTCTCTTTTAACAATCAGCTCTTTTCTTTCTAGTCATGTGCCGCCGAGCCAAAATTTTTTGCCTGCAGCCGACGCTGCAAGACGGAAAACAGATAGGTTAGTGTTTTAGAGCCTCCTCTGTGTGCGTCCGGTGTTTACGGGGGAACTCTGTCTGGATTTTTGTGGGTTCATTTGAGAAGACAATGTGGTTAAGACAAAAAGTGGTTAAAGCGCTCACAGTTAAGCTACGTTTCTCCTCTGCTCGGCTTAACGTGGCCAAATGTTCGAGTGTTTAGCAGATTTCTGTTCCCTGCATTGATAAAGGAACAATTTTTATATATATACACGACCACTCGTGTCTAAAACAGTGTCTGACAAAGAACTCATAATGGTTCGCTTGCTTTAGCCTCCCACAGTTGTCACACTTCTCTGGTGGCATTATTCCCATGACCCAGTGAGCGGCGTCCCGTCCAGTTTAAACTCAAAGGAAATGATAGACGGGCATCTCCGGGAGCTTCGTTTGAGTCAACACAGGAAACCTCCCTCGGCCTTTCAGATGTACCCTTTAAAAAGGGCAAATTAGGATTTTACTGCTGCTTCTGCTGGTCGCACCGTGTGGTTTGAACCTTTTTCAGCCTCAGTTACAGTGCAGATCGATGAATTTAAGTTAAGCCGCACCGGATATGTGTTCCCGTTTCCTTCCTCCACTGTCTTTGTTTTTAAAGAGGTCGATTTACCGTTAAAGAAATCAGAGTGCACCGCTTTTCATGGTGCCAGGTCCATCAGCAGGCCGCTGCTGCCTCCTGCCTGTCAACACAGCAGTCAAGTCAGACACACAAACATTAAACGTTTAATGTAAAGTCAGTCTATCATCTTCATCCAACCAAAACCTGATTGTGGGATGTTGATCGTACAGAGTTTCCACTTTGAAGACCTGATGCTACGTCACAAACAGCCCACAGGCTGACTGACACCACCTGACCAGTACACACAAAATCAAATCAAGTTTATTTGTACAGCTCTTACAAGTAGACCGGTGCCCCAGTGCTTTACAACAAGCCATAAACACATACCTAACATAATACATTAGTGCTGCAGTGTTAATCTTCCAGATTAGAAGCAGCAGACAGAATGAGTAAACCTGAGGAACGGCACTGCCCAAGTCCAAATCGAAACTCCAATTTAAAAAAATGAGTCTTAAGCTCGATTTAAAAGGCTGAGATCATAGTGGTGCGAACGTCGGGGGGGCGTTTGTTCCCACGTCGCCTCACTGTTTAAATCTCGACCTAGGACCTCTAACAGAAGCTGACCGAAGGATTTGATACTCAAATACTTCCCTGAATCTCACTGTGTAGTAAGATTAGCTGATGTTCTGTTCTTTCTCTACAAAGCAGAAGTAAGTAAGTAATGTCACTTTATACTTCACGACACTTCAGAGGTAAATATTGTACATTTTACTACATTTCTATATGAAGTCATGAAATAGCCTAATTTTCACCTGCCGCGCAGACACACACGTTATAAAATTAGGATTATATGGGGCGCAGATGTTTTAACTCTTGTGTTTCTGTCTTTTGCCTCCCCTTTCTGGCCTGTGTTTACTGAGGCTGGCAGGGAGAGATGATAATAAAAGAATAGTTCAAGGACAAAAAGAGAGACAGGTTAAGGGAAGTGTCATTTTGGACAAAAAAAGTAAATTATCAGTGAGGGAGGTGTCCGAGACAGCCCATTTTTAAAATGAACCAAAGTAGAGCGCCTCGAGGAGCCTAACCCAGGTTAGAGCTCCCGAGGAGCCTTCTCGTGCTGCACTGTTAAGCCGTACAAGAATAATAAATTCAACTTTGATACTTTGAATCCAGTCTTCCTTATTAAAGGGTTTTTCTTTTAAAAATCTCATTAACATACATAACATTAATATCAGTTACAATCCATTAATGTGCATTTTTATAGCAGTACTTTTACTAGAGGTTGATTCTTGTACTTGTATTTCTACACGGTGGTACTGATAAATATCCGAGTACTCGTGTACTGTATTCTTCCACCACTTAAAGTGAAAACATGCACTAATATTAAGTTTATATGTGATACATGTAAATAAATGTTGTTTAATCGATAAACATACACAGACCATTTATCAGTGGAAGGACTAACCGGATTTACTTTATTGTTAAGAACATAAACACGACCTGAACTCTGTAGTTATTCAAATAATTATAATATTCAGTTTAAACCTCTGTGTGTTTAGCTTTGTGCTAATTATCTGTTTAAATCTTTAAAAACAAACTCGTCCAGATCCACGTACGGTCCTGCTCCTTCCGGAAACATCTCGTCCACCGCGGGTTTCATGATTTATGTTTGTATGTTTTTATATTTTTATGTTTTCAGGGTTTAAAAAAGAAGCTGGCTAGGCTAGCTGGTGGCTACACGTAAACAAAACAAACGTGTGCAACGTTGAACTGTGCTCGGGTGTCTCCGCTGGCCGGAAACAAACGGTCCGCTCTTTACTTACTGTTGCACACACCGCCCTCTTCTGGACCTCTTCTGGTACAGGGAGTGACACCCTCTGTCCTTAGACCCTCGGTTCAAGTGAGGAAAAACTTTCCCACAAAAAAACCTTTAACAGGGAAAAAAGGTGGAAGAAACCTCAGGAGAGCCACAGAGGAGGGATCCCACTCCCAGGACGGACACGACGTGCAATGGATGTCATGTGTACAGGACAAATCAACACAAACATATGTACATGACTGATAAAATGCAATGAATTAAAAATGAATGATAAAAATGATTAACAGTAAAAAAGC
>NC_040033.1:5810225-5907725 GCF_000972845.2 Larimichthys crocea
AGGTGATGGTGAGGTTTGCAACCAAGAGTGATTGACTAGCGGGCTGAGAGATCAATGGTCAGTTTTTATACAAGTTTAATTAATTAGAATCCATTTGGATTAACAATTGTCTAGACTCTGGCAGCATGGGGAGGCGACGGTTTAAGAAAGAGCAGAAAAAGAAAGAAAGTAGAGGAACTTTTGCCAAAGCTTAATTTTCTGTTGTACAAAGGTCCAGTGTTCCTTTAGCTGGATTTACCTTGGGGCGTCTTTGTTTGAGTCTTCTAACTTTTTATTTTAACCTTTGTCTTTTTCCATTTGCTTTTACCTCGTCGAGTTTTCTGACCTTTTTAAACCCAGTCCTTTGAAAAGTATTATTGTTGTGGTCTTGCAAGTTTGCTGAGAGTGTATGCAATGAACATACGCCTCAAACAAGGTAAATTTGTTTGCTGTATGTGTTATACAAGCTATGCATGACGTAAATTGCAAAAGACATTTGCAGACAAAGAACTCTTCAGTCTCTTAACCTCTTAACTTCTGGACACATGAGACTTCCGTTATGTTATAAAAACACCAGTGACGGAAGTCCAAATTAGTAGTGATACCAGTGTGCTAGTTCATCAACATATCTTGCAGATATATGAAATTTGTCCTTTGTATTTAATCAAAATTATTTTATGAGCACGTTTTGTATAATTGGGAAAGTCAGGAAGTATCAGGCTGAACATAATAAGTTAATAGTGTGTTTTTGGGCCGTTAAAGAGGACCAGGGCATCTTAAAACACAACATGTGTTAATTAAGTAAATCTGTTTGTGGTTGTTTGTGAGACATGTTGATTTGATTAATTCCAAGACTTATCTCGCGGTCCTTACCCATTTAATTCAAATATCATGCTGCAGACTAAGTAAATTCACAGTAATTGAATGTATTTTATGGCACGGTGCTCAAGCCAAAATAATGTCATCCTCCTCCGCCCAAAACTGGCACAGCGACTATATTCACAGTTTTTAAAAATAAACTCCCTCTTTGGTCTGGACGTGTTCCAGAAGAGTGTTGAATGCGAGGAGAGTGAGATTTTTTTTGTGGATGCACAGGATGTTTACTTTTTCTGCCCAGATGAGCTTGTTTTACATAACAGCCTTCAGTTCTGCTCTTGTAATGCGCACTCATCGTTTGTAAAATGCTCCGTGAGTGCTCTCTCTCAGTCACCTTCACCATCATTTTCTATTTAGTCTCTACGTTTTTATTAACAGGGAGCAGACTGCAACTTACCCCTGCTTTGTCTTCTGTCTCATGCTGTTACTCCACGCTATATTGTATGTTTGCACAAGTCAAGAGTCATGCACAAGACAACTCAACCTATTCATACGTAATTACAGTATGTGCAGTCGCTTGAATTTTGTTCCATCGAGAAACTAAGTGGGCTATTTGACGACAAATCCATTTTCAGGATTTTAGGGATTGTAGTCTTTTTAATAGTGGAAAACTCAAGTGGTTTACTTTCAACATGGTGCTCTGCTGCTACACAAACCATTTTCAGCCCTATGATACTATTTTATGGTTAGAGACCCAGTGTGATGACACTTTGAGAGCATGTAGTTTCCTTAAATTGATGTACAGTGTTTCATAATTATACACCGATGTTAGGGCAGAGAAGGACACAGGGAGGGACCATTTAAGAAATTAAAAATGACGGCTTATTAGGTAGAGAGAGACGTAGATTTATGTTTATTGGAGTGGCAGGATTTTTCAAAAATCTGTGATTTATTGGTTAAAATTTGAGCTTTCTGTTAAAGTTAAAAACTTAATTTCTATTATTCAAACTCCGATTTCTGTTTTTATGTATAATCAGTGATTTCTTTTCATCAATTTGTTTATATTTTCTTTAATATAGCTGTAGCACTTTTCATTTTTTCGAGTCCGGCATTCAAGATTAAAATTGCAGACAAGAAAATGAATGAATGCAGTCCGCATTGCTGTTTTGTAGTAAACAATGAGCCTGAATCAATGTGTCAGAGCTGTATTAACTGCAAACTGAAGCAGTCACAAGTCACGTCCATGACCGGCCAATTATTGACTGATTTCTTTATCAAAATAAACATGGCAAACAGGTAGACCAGCTGTTCTTTGTTGTATTTTTGACAGAGTAGCTGCTCAAGTGTCCCAAAAATTCTGGGACCTGTAGTATTAACCTGTACCAAATGTTACGACAGTAACCACAGGTGTTGCCAAATCAAAGGACTGTAATCTTAAAGAACCAGCAGGTATGATTTGTTGGACTCTAGCCGTGTAATTGAAACCCCGTCACCATCACCCCTCTCCTTCCTGGAGCTAAGGTGCTGTTAAAGGGAGCAAAGTCTGTGGAAAGGACCCGTTGCATATAAAAAGCTCATTGTAAGGTAAAAAAAAACTTAATTATTCTTATATCAGGTGATTATTACACCATTATAGACAAATAAAAAACACAGTTATGCTTATTATTTTAAATTTCTACCATATTCTGTAAATAGAGCCCCCTAAAATCTGACAGACTGGACCTTTAAGAATTACAACTTCTGTAGTCATAAGCTAGTCGCGATCTCTGTAGCTGTAAAGTGAAGCAAATGTGTTAATGCCAAAAACGGGGCTGACATTTGTGGCTTTCTATATTAAGGCTTTGATTGACAGGTGGGTGCTGTTACAGGTTACTTGTTTGAGCACTCGGGCTGTATTCAGCCTGTCTCAGCTCCACGGACAATCCACGTCTTTGCACGTTTTTAGATAGGTATCAGAGGCAAGACACTTTGAGCTTCACAATGGCTCTTCAGATACGACGTCTAGGTTTTATACTGTCTATGGTCATAGACAACTATTTGTCAGTGGAGAAATGAGTCAAGACTTCTAAATATCATTGTTAAATGTCAATGTTATATTCATGGCATTTGCACAAAGCGTTTCACAAAAAAAAAATCTTCCAACTTTGATTGAATGGACAACTGCTGATGGCGACTACGTGATGGCAGCTCCAGAACAGCGACTGCACTAAATGTCCCTCGTGGTAAAATGATTTGAATTGAACAGAACATCACCTACAGGATGGCTGAGGAGTGGTTACGGTTAAAGTGGATCACGCTGTTAGTTAAATGTTTAAAAATGTCAACACTCATTTATTCATGGGCTCATGACTCACTGAGCAGCTGCAGAATTCTCTTAATTTTTCCAAACTGCTTTCTTTAGCTGGTATTTTCAGGCTTTTTTTTTATAACCTCACTTAAGGACTGTTTGTCCGCCTGGGTTTCACCTGTGGCTCTCGTCTTTGCATCTTGTTTGTTTCGTCGGCTATTGCCTACAGCTGTTTGTAACTCGCCAGCCTTGATAAGAAATAGAGAGATTACAAGCTGCTGATTAATGACACAATGGCGAAACTTTTCTTACGCTGTGTGAGATTCTGCATTGTGCCCTTGTTTTCTTTGGTTCTCCAATAAACCACAAAGACACGTTCAAAGCACAAAGGGCTGTCTGGGGGTTGCGGGTAGCTGTGGGGGGGTTGCAACTGGATTTCCTCCCCACAGGCTGTTCAGTACAATGTGTAATGGAAGTCAAGTCTGTGGCCTACTGGGGGATTACTGCAACCTCTGGCTGAACCACACACAAAAAAATGAGCTTTAGGAATTCAGTTCAGCTGAAATCTCATTTATAAAAGACAAAATCCATGTGGTGCTCGCCCCTGCCATCGATGACACATGTAATTATGCCTTTTATCGTTTCAAATCATAAATGTGGCAAAGATAGAGATTTGAGAGATTCGGGGCTTGCAGCTTTGAAAACTGAAACCCACTGAGGCTCATCTGCCACTAACAAAGCATTTCTATTGTAGCATTTTAACATTTGGCTGCTGTATCTCAAAGTTCATTATAAAAGTTGCATGGGTGAATTCTTGGAGTTATTGTCCCGTTTTCTTTCACCAAAAGAAGAAAGTATTTTTCACACGAGTTGAAGAAATTGTCTCTTTAATTGATTTTTTATTAACTCTATTATTCTCCTCAGGTTCAGTGGATGCCATTAACCTTTGATTGAATGCTAACACACACCAACGACCTCAAGAGAGCAGGAGGATCTCAGAGGGATTGAATTATGATTTGCTTTTCTTTGGGGTTAAGATTACCTTTACCTTTTAACATTTAACTCAAATCTAACTGTTCTTCTCTCTAGTCTCCGGTCCTGCGCCCACCTACTCATTTGAACTTCCACCTGCTGGTTTTAATCCCAACGTGACGTCGTCATCAAAGTCTTTCTCTGTCGCTAATCCCAATCAATATCGTCACACACTTCACATGGATTAAACCATAATAATTCAATAACATTTACTTAATTTCTCAAGCTGTAACTGTTTCACAGTTGGTGGATAATGAGAAACCATTACTCCATGTAAGTCCATATAGATCATATTGAATATATTAGACCAGTATATTAAATGGAATGAGTATAGAGCGACCCGTTATTAAAAGGAATGTCCTGCTATGAAAACCTTTTGTAAGAAAGTGTTTCTTCCTCTGGACCTTAAGTTAGGTTTCCTGTGTATGTTTTTAAATAAATCTAAATTTACAGGATACAGTTCTGTATTCTAGAAACAGCAAACAAACCCCAACTCTCAGCAGAAGGACTATCAAACTCTCTTTCATTTGAACCAGCAGACTGAGAAGATGTGGGTGCAGCCACCGCTTTATCTGCCACCCAAGTGAAGAGGTAAATAAGGTGAAACACTCCTGTGCTAATAACAGGAAACAACACAGCAACGTGACATAGCAACTGAGACATTATGAGAAAAACACACAACAAAAGTCAGCTGAGTCACATTAAACCATTTCACCACTTATTTTGCTTTCAGATTTTAACACTTATATATATTTTTTCTTGTAGCCATTGCTGTACAGTATATACAAAAACAGAATAAATGGGAAGACGCTAAAATTGAGCTTTTATTGAGCCAGAAATTCAGTCCGCTTCCAAGCAGATGACAACTCCTGGAGGGTAGAAAGAGGTCTGCGGTATTGATAATGTTCCACAGCCTACAGATATTTGAAAATGAGCGGTGGCCTCCCATGAACTCAGTCTGGTCACAGGAAACAACCTGAGGGAGGACGAGGTTTGAGCTCCAGAGTGAAGACATTAGCTGGGCATTTTTTTTGGTAAGTGTGCCAAATTAGGAATAACTGCATTATTAATTCTTTAGAAGACAGGGTCAAAAGTTTTCCAAAGAGTCACTGAAAATCTTTATTTAAATTACAAACCTTGAACTTGGAATTACTTCTGTAGCTGCCTTTGGGTAATGTTAGAAGCTCAAGGCTATTTAGAAAGCATGCAACTTTTCTTTGCTGGAGGTTCAGTTTGTACAGAGTCGAGTAATAATCTTAATAATCTTATTGATTTCTCAGAGCATATACGGCATTGCAAGAGCAGTCCTCCATCTGGGGGATAAGGCTACAAGTTATATGATGATCATATTTATATGCAAAGAAATACAGAAACAATCAGACACCCATTAATGCATCCCTATCGTCAATGAAAAACTGAGATATTGACAATGAAAACTGGCATTCATAGCAAAATCTTATTGATTGTCAGTATTGTCTTAATCTCGGATTACATGCTGAGCAGGAGTTTAACCTTATCTGTTGTTGGTCTGAGTTTCTTCTATTGATGCCGAGAGCAGAGCAGGTTTGTATGATTTTTTTTTTTTTGTTGCCTGGAGCAAGAAGCAGATTTTCAGTAAGTTTTAGAAAATTGAGACAGAAAACATTTTAGGATTGTCTGTGATAGCACTCAATCACCAAAACCAACAAACTCAGAATGACATTGCACGTCAGACAGCATTTACCACACTGTTTCTAACCTCCGCTAAACTCTGAAAATGGGATTGTCAAATATGATTTGAAAGACCAGACAAGAAAATCTAAAGTATAAATGTAAAAATAAACTATAAATGACACAGAGGGTCAACACCGGTGTAGAACGGTGGAGTGAATTTAAATGAACCAACTACACAGACTAAAACTAAGTGGTCCCATCACTGTACAAATGTTCTTGAGTAGGTACAATAGAAATTGAAAACATGTCTTCAGTCCAGCCGTACATTCAGTCTGTTGCTAATCCGAGCTGTCACATTCAGTTCAGCACAAAACAAGCCTCTACAGCCTCTGCACGAAAGGTTAAAAGCTCATCTGCCGATCGTCTACAGCAGAGTTATCAGATTATGACTGTTTCTGTGGCCCTCACTCTTCAAACAGGACTCTAACCAGGAACTAACGTACTGTGAATCACAGCTGAGGTGACAAAAGCACTTACCAGTGAGGCGCTCCACTGCTAAAAGCTACTGAATTGTTCTGTGGCAATGATGATTCAGTGAAGTCAATTCAGATTCAAGGTTTGTTGCCCAAAATTAATTAAGCAGCCCCGTCTCCTAGAAAAGATGTTTCTGTACTAATTTGTTTGCAAATGCACTATGCTTCAATTTAGTGCTGCATGCAGAGAGGGGGTCAGGGCGAATGGTTTGACATCATGCATCCTGAGGCCAACTTGTGTTTCCGTGACAAAAAGCCTGTGAGGGATTTTTTTTTATTCTAGCACGCCACATATAGATTTTACACAGTGTTAAATTCACTGTAGGTACAGTCTTCGATTGTTAGGGACTTCTTCCTGAGATGCGGAGCAGCTTTATGTTTGTGTTTAGGAGAGCAGACATCATCCTGATCATTACCATGGTCTGGAGGTCAGAGGATAGGGTTGCTCACCCCCCTCGACACAACAGATCGGTACATATCATAGCAGTCTCTACAGAGTCAGACAACAGTGTCAGAGCACAGAAAGGGAAGCATATTTCGTTTGTAGACTAATAACCAATTATTTGTGACACTATTCTGAGGGCATGTAGACGAGTCAGAGAGGACAGCTTCTTCAGAAATGAGGCGGCAGCATTTCATGACAAGTGTATTGATAAATCCTTCATTCTCCTTGATGAAGCTTTAATGAAGCTTTCAGCATAAGACATCTTGAACACCTTCGCACTCTCTCTCCACTGACTGAACTGACCATTGAATAAAATTCTCCACATCAAACCCAGTGGTATAGATAAGGAAAAGATTGTGGTTTAGGGTAAATTTCAATGAAGGAAAGGTTGAGTCTTTAAGGCAAGATCTCAAGATCAAGTTCTTTAAGTGTCTAAACATAACCATAAAAAGTATAATAATGCTCAAGCTGCTATGTTAGGTGACTGCATTGTATTGTACAAGTGGATATTACAGCTAAATAAATGAAATATGATCTGTTCTGTATTTCCATTTCACTTTTCTCTAAAAAATACATTCACCTGTGTAAATTAGCTTTATGTATAACCATCCCCAATCCTCTACACAAAGATCCTCTTCTATCATTCGTTCTAACAATTTCTACAACTAGGAATTCAAATTTCAAACGCTGAAAGTTAAGAGGACGAGTATTAAACAAGGCTGTGTGAAGGCTGCTAACCCTAACCCTTTAGTCTTGAGGTGTACTAAAGCTGAGTCGTGTCTTTATACTTCATGTTCCAGCGAACGCTGGATTAAAAAGGAAGGAGCCGACTTGGACAGAGAAGCTGCACCATTCTTAAATATAAATGACTTCAGATGCCCAGTTGCCCTGAATCGCATGTTTGCAGAGTTCGTGAGGAACGAGGGCGACAAGGAGAATATGTGATCTCCACACAAAAAGCACCGTGGCGACAAGCACTAGTCTTTCTTGATTCGAGGTGACAGTCGAACCACTTAGCCGCTGTGATGCCCGAATAGATCTGGGTTACACGGCCTGATGTCTTCCACGTTATCCTCTGTGGGTTTGTTTAAGATTCTTTTAATATCTGAATTAAACTTCTTACTCCGGTTTATGACCCATAACTTTTTTCTATAGCTCGGGAAGTTATTGGAAATGTGAATATTAGTCAAATTGATTAACTCGGCAGAACGATCATTTATTTGTCTGTACGTGCAGTTGCAATGAAACACTATGAGAATATGAGAAATCTCTAATACGCTGTAGAATGACTTGTACATATATTCTATATGGCCTGAGAGAAAATTCAAAGCTGGATCATTTTTCACGAGGCTGGACCGTCATGAAAAGTTATAAAGTTGAAGTTATAAAGCTCAGAAGTAATAATAAGGCAAAAAAAAAAGAAAGAAAGAAGAGTCAGACAGCAGAACAGACTGCAGGCAAGCGGCTTTTGGTATAAAAGGATATGATGCTGAGGGAGAGAAGAAAGAAGATGTGTTAAAAATAAGAGGGGGGTTAGAAAGAAGGGGGTACTGAAACAGTAGGCGACTCTGACAAGTAAGAATCCTGCATGATCACAAGAGTTGTTCTCAGATCGGATGCTGAAGTCAGCGCATTTGAAGCAGCAGAAGCCGCCATGGGAATAAATTCCTTCCAAACGAGGGGAAGACGCAGAAACAGATATGAGATATGGAGATGAAGAGAGAGGAGAGCAGGCAAAGATGTCGCCCGCTGATTCCAGTATGGGAACAAAACTTAATGAATCTCGAGCATGAACTGAAGATGGAGGTTAAGAACAAAAGAGAGGGTACAACTGACAACTAACATTCGTATCCAGCTGGAAGTGTGCTGCTTTTTAGGCCTGTTAGCAGGAGCTCGCTGTCCAACACTCAGAGTTTTTTGCTTTGTTCAGCCTAATAGTTTCTCAGAAATACAGACAATTAAAAGGACAAATTTTCACGCTCTACTTGCTTCATACGAACTCTGATGTTCTTCAGGGATACGGGGCAAATGGATCATGCAAGAGTACTGAAACTTCTCTATATCACAACAAGCCCTCCAAATTAAACAAACTATGCTCTTTATCCATGAAGCATTTTCTGATCTGATGCTCCCTTCAGCAGGGCGACATCATTTGTTTGTGACTTCCAGCGTCGTTACAAAGCACTGTTGAGGTTTTAACCAACCTTGATAGTTGTTTTAAAGCCATGCAACACAAAGGAGACAGCAGAGACAATGTTTGCAAGCTTGAGAACAGCTATATTTATTACAAATGCAAAAAGTATGGTAAAAATAAAAACAAGAAACAATGCCAGGAGGGGATTCAGCCAAAAATACATAAAGAGGACTGTGTAAAGTAAAGACTAGGAGTCAGGGGGGAGGGGACAGATGGGAATTAAACACACCTTTACTGCTATTATTAAAAATAACTCTCTTAATAGGTAGCACAGAAATAAAACACATAGAGATAAATCTCGACAAAACAGGATTCAGCACTGAAGAAAATAAGAGAAAAAATGACAAAATTAAATTAGTAGGGGTTTATAGGTTTTGCCGTAACACAAAAGGGGATCAGCTCTCACTTAGGGCAAGAACAGAAAACCTCTACCAGACACCAACAAACCAGCAGGTGTGTTCACAGCGAAGGGAAAATCTGGCCTTGTTATAATGAACTGTTGAGACCAGAATCAGCAGTAACTTAAAGGGGATGTCCAGAGAGGTGCAGGGCCGGTGGTGGTAAAAATAGAGGCAGTGGAGAGGATTACGAGACTGGGCTGGATGTGGCAGATATGGCAGGGGAAAGTCCTGAGTCAGAGGAAAAGGAAGATTAGTAACAGGGAGAGTTGAAGAACCAGAGTTTGGCTGTGATGTCGGAGACTGAACAACTGAGCACAACTTTTATTTTGTGCAGGTTGATTGGACGATGGGACACAGATGTACAGTAGTAGTGATTAAGCAGGTAAGCGTATAATATAAGAACCTAATGCATAGAGAAGGAGCTGAAATGAATCCTTCAGATCAGGGGATGACTGAGGCCTGATGAGGTTAAAGTAAATACTTTGTTGCTTGTGTTTTGGGTTATAACTTCTCCTTGTCGTCACGGTTACAATAAAAAAATAGTAAGGGAACAGTCGTGGTCATGCTTTAAAAACAAAAAAATGATGAGTCACAATTGGAAATGGGAAACAACAACATTGTTGATCCACCCACCCCAACTTCATAACCTCATGACCTCATCATTTACCACTGTTTTAACTGCAGCAGCTGCCAGTGGGCTTTGTCACTTGAGCATTAATATATATTGTTTTGGCACTTGCTGAAACAGCTAATGCTGTCATTCTTCTTGGGAAGACAGTCTCCTGTATCCATTAAATGTTGTTTTAATTACTTTGAAAGATTGCCCGACTTGAGGCGTCCATGTTTGTTTGCTTTCCAGGTACTTCCATATTATTAAGTGCCAAGCTTGGCCTAATTATATCTTTCTGTATTGACCAGAATTTCATTTATAGACGTAGTCAAAAACTAATAAAATAGCACGTAAAAACAGTTCATCGTAGTTTCAGCAACTCGTAGTTGATTGGTGCCACTGAGATGGAAGCTCAGGGACGTTTCTCTACCAAGGGACTGAATCCACCAGAATCTTTATAGACCAAATAAATCACACACTGACAAGACCTGCTCCTTTCCGAAGGCTCCACAAGGAAAACAAAGCTTTCTTTTGACCAAATGTCAGGGACACAACTGGTGTTATCTTATGTAGGTCTCAGTATCCCATAATCCACTGTGTGTGTCAGAGCGAATGAAAGAAGACTGCCGCCTCGTAAAGTCAGGTAGTGTTCATATTTAGGAGATATGTGGCTCTGATTATTAACAGTAACTGGGAAGTATATATCTCATAAACTAGATCAATGAAAATGTCCCTGCAGGGGTGTAAATAATGGTGAGTCATCAACTGCGTTGTTAGGAACCTGTTGTTAATCACAGGACGTTACAGAAAAAAATCAGATACGATTATACCAGCTTGTTGTTTTGTTCAAATCAAACCGTATGATGTAAATTAAGGAATTATGATACATGTTACTGTTTGTATTTAATATACGCTTTCTCATCAATAAATGTGACAAATCGTCTGTCAAAGCAGCTCCACCCTATGAAGTGTGGAGACCGTCCCTGTCAGCACCGCCACAAGGACTCTACAGCCCACAACGTCCTTTAGGTCAGCCAAACCTGGCCTGAGGAAAGAGACAATTACATGAATCTGCTCTTTTATGTACAGAATACATGGACACTGGACCACTGGGTCTCCTCCAGAGTATCACAAAAATCATTCAGTGGGATATTTGAACAGCTGAATAATGTGCAAATACTGTGAAGTGCTGCACAGACAGTCCAAATGTGCTTATCCTCCTTGTGGTTATGGAGCAAGTTGGATACCAAATGATGTGCTACTCTAGCAGGAAATTACTATAATACAGTGTAAATGCAAGCTGTACCCCCAATTAATAAAAATAGCTTGATTAAATGATTCATATGGTTCACGGGAACCTCGACCTGCAGTTAGCTCATATCAGCTGCCTGATAATCAAGGTAGTTTGGAGGAGGATATGTGGAAGAGAATTTTTGGGGTGATAAACTATTTTTTAGACAAAATCTACGTACACCGCGACATGGTGGACCACCCCCTAAAAAAGATAATTATTTTTCTGGACTAACTTTTATAGTCTTTATTCAAAATTACAGTTTTTTGGCACTCACAAATAGCTCTTGCCAAAATTAATCAGCAAATTGGCTTCATTGATCATGTTTAATTTACTCCAATTAAGACCTTAATGCAATTAAGATAACCTGTTTAAAGTATATATTGCGCATGTTTACATGGCAGTTTCAGTCATAGAGTACAGGTTTGACCAAAACTGAACCTGGTACACAGATTTTAACGTAAAGGATAAGTACATGTTGCAATCGGGGTGTTATCAGATCGGTGGGCTGTTGTGATTGGATCTCAGTTATGTGTAAATACAACCCGAACAGGATTTGTTAAGTGCTCTTAAACTAGTCTTAACCTCTTCATCACAGTCACATAAAAACAGGATAACACCTATTAGTCTATATTAACACTATACTGGAAGTCAGGTCCACTCCAACACACCAACATGTGCTGATTATTGGTTTGATGTAAAATAATTACAATGAAAGTCACACATCAAGTCAAAATGCGGTCATATCAATGGTTACAATATAAAAAGTCATCAGTTCCCTCAATCAGATCCAGATAAACGGAGGCAAATGTGAAAATCCATTCTTCATATGTCATCTTGATGGACTATTTAACAATCTTTTCCTTCTACTTTAAAGAGATTGCATGAATTAAACAAAGTCTATCTGGAGTTTTATAGTTTAAAAATAAATAAATCATGCAGCATGTGGAAATGTCACCAAACTCATCTTCTATCTGATGCTGCCTGACACAAACAGCTACAAACTGTGAGCTCATAGTTGCTGCGAGGTACCATGTTGGTATGTTGTTGACAGATCTGCCGGCTCCGCCTCCTTAATTTCCAGATTGAGATACGATCACAACGGAGACAAAATCAAGATAACAACCTTATTAATGTCAGGATGTAAAATGCAAAGCAAACAGTGATCAGATCCGGATAACAAATCCAGATACAGAACGTAATAGCAGGTGTAAATAACGCCTTTGATTAAAATCAATTGATTACAATCACAGACGCATGTTCAGTACAATTAACGAGGTGTGTGGAGTGGTTGAGGAGAGGCTGTGACAGAGACAGGCAGCCGGGTAGTGGTGGTAAACCAGAACCAGGGAGTTATCTGCACACACATAGGGTAAGGAAGACACGACCCAATTGCAGAATGTCAGCAGCCTAACACTCCTGATCAAGTTGTTTGGCTCGGCGTCCAGAGAAAAAGAAATGGCCTAAGTGTTTTAACACCCTGCCATTATAAGTCAAACTGTAGTGAACATCAGTCTCCAACAGTAAATGTCAAGGGCAGGGGCAAAGTCGGAGGGATGAGCCTATATACTGTAAAAGAAGCCATTTGTCACTGTTCTGCATCCCATTACAGGGACTCCAATTTGTAGCCGAAGCACAGCACCATAGAGGAAGAAGAGGGGGTGGGGGGGAAAACATCCTCTATCACCTCTTACAGCCCAGATAATCTCCACAAAGCCGCCATGCAATCCTCCTCCAGTCCTTATTTTTTTTGCATTTCGGAAGCATCCTCAGGAGGAATAGTGAAAAATACTGTTTAGTTTTTGATTTGAATCAATGTTTTTTTGATTTGAATCAATGGTCTGCTCAGACGGCCAACAGATTAACTTTGTTCTTTCCCGCTCACCTGCGGCAAATCTTCCAACTGAAAGAATCAGATAAGCAAGATTTTATTTTATGTTTTTTTTTTTAAATGAAAATCCAGCAAATGGCAATTCTATAACTCACAAAGAGATAATATACCCCTTGCAGTTTGTGCCCCTGTTGCTGAAGTAGCCTTGGATTCGAGCAGTGTTACTCATGCTACAGTGTGGTTCTCTATATTTAGTCCATCTTGATCAATGCGCGATGATAGAGCCATTTTCTCGCTGCTGGCATTAGTTCAGCCATTAAACTTTCTCTGATGCAGCACTTTCTGTGTAAGTGGACAATTTTGCTGACTTTCCTATTGCAGGTCGATGATAAATTGGATTCTAAGTAAACAGTGATGAAGCACCTTAAGCAGTCGGTATTGGCATTCATAAACCCTGCTATATATCTCGGTGATTCCTAATCATCAGTGACAAATATACTTAGGAGCACCTTTGGGGCACCTTTGACAGAGGCATTGTGTGCACCCGAGATGAAACCCTCTCCCCCCTGGTTGATCAGGCAGTCACCATGACCTTCCTGCCTCACGTTGCCATTTCTGGACTATATTTTCACAGTAATCCACTCATCTGACAGTATCTTGGAGCCCTTTCATAATAATCTTTAATAAGGACGACCTTTGATGCCACAGACAGCTTCACTGGGCCGTCTGATTTCTCACCAGCATGTCGACAGGCTACTAATCCTCCTCTCTTATCTCGGCTCCCTCTGATATCAAGGCTTAGTTTTCTTCAGGCTGTGGCAGCTGTTAGTAATGAACTTGGCATTTTTATTTTACTCCAGCACATTGACAGTCAGAGTTTGGATTGATTGTCAAAACCATTAGACGGAAATTTCGGGTTTTGATGATACGATATGTTCACACAAATTCTGTTAACCTTCTTCAAACAGGGGGGGACAAGAATCACAAGCGACTCTGCCGTACTGTCATTTCACAAAGACTTGTATTCACAAGTGTACCAAAAAGATATTGCGGCGTTCATGTCGCTTTTCTTTTCGAAGAATATCAGGCCATTTCAGCAGAATTCTTCCCGTTGGGCGATAAAACTTAACATGTACAAGAGTTATATGTCCCTGAATTTTCCGTCAGGGCGGTACGTGTCAGCCTGAGCAGTGGAAAACTGCCTAAGCCGAGCTGATAGATGGTGGAGCTGCAGGCATCTAGGACTGCCAAGCTTGAGCGCTCAGCTCACACCAGTCTGCAGCCTTGGGATACGTCAATGAGGAGAGCTATTGGAGCATTATCAGTATTCTCAGAGATTATAATGTCGTTACAAGCTTGTACCATTGAGAATAAGTACTCAGGAAACTCACTTCCAGGAGGTGTAATTTTAAATGAAAATATATGCAGCCAAATTCAGGCAGTGCCATTGCTGTAGGAAAGACAGACAGGTAATGTATTAATATTCCCGTCATGACTGTCACAGTCAGTCATAGTCATGCAAGTCTCACCACTGAGCCAACATAATACCCTCGTGTCCGGCAATAGTCTTATGAACGGGCATTAGTCTTGGCTCATTTAGGACATCATAGCCTGGAGGGCAATGCAAATTCTGTGCGTTTGACGTTATTGAAATTTAAAGGCAGGAATGAAAAGAAGCCGCTGAGGAGAAGAAGTCAACACTCTCAGCTCGAGTTTCCACGGGGCAACGGAGTGACGAGCAAGCAATAAGGTGACAGAAACGCTGGGGGGGAGGAGGAAGAAGGTCTGGCAAGGCGTTTCAAGGCCGTTCCTGGTAATCAGCACCCACAGCTGTTTGCTCCAGAGAGAAGACACCAAGTGGCACTAACAACAAGCCAGCACCATATGTGTGAGCTATTAGTGCTCAATGTTTTAATTACTGTACAAATCAGCGGCGTTTCTATGCTGGGATGAAAAACGTGAAAGCGCACACTCTTGGCTCACCTGTAACAGATGGTGGAGTTGCGTCTAAATTGAGCTGTTTATGTCTTTTTGGTCAAGGGGAATGGACTTAACAGGTCCTGCATGGCGATATAACCTTAAGCCACTAGAAATAATTGAACTGAAGCAATCCCCCAAAATAATCTGCGCTCGGCTCTCTCTGTCTCGTTCTCGAAACATCGCATGGTGTCTTTTCTTTTGCTCCCATCCTGCCAATTGAAGCAATGCCAACCTGTAATTCGCTTCTCTCCTCCAGATCCCCACACTGACATCAAGTGAAACAAGTCCATCCCTCCTGCCTCCAGAGGCAAGCTGCCAAATAGTTCCATTAGCATGCCTCCAGAGGAACTAGGCCAGGCAATAACGCTGCTCATTCTCTGCAAGTCAGATGGGAAAGGGCTACTGCAACAAGGCACCCACGGAGAGTCACTTTAGCAGCGCGATTCAATTGCAAAAAGGTGTAAACAAATGATACATGGCCACATACAGATGAGAGCATTGTGAAAGTTCCACTTTTAATACAATCTCACTGAACTACTCCTGGCCTTTTGACTCTACCCCTGAGAGGAGCTGAGAAAGAAGGGGGAAAAAGTCTTTGCAGCATTGTCGGGTAACTAGTCAGCTGAGTGATAGTAGACTTTGTGTTGCAACACACTGATTTGGTCCAAGAATGAATTGACAGCAGCATTAAAGTAGGTTGAGACAGGATAAATGTGTGCAGGGGACTGAGATCACTTCCACTGCATTGCCTGATATGTGGGAAAACGCAGAGTTTGGAAAGAGCCCACGCACACTCGTTTAATACTATCATGAACTTTGTCTCATGAAACTACCAGTGAGTGTTTTTCTTTCATATCAGTGACATTTCCCCTGAGCCTGATTGTAAAGTAAGACTGTGTAACCTTTTGAAGCTGGATTTATTAATAAAGCCGTAGCTTATATTGACTACAATGTTATTTCATTCCAGCGAGCTGTTTAGCCAAAGTTATGAGACTTCATGTGATGTAAACTGAGTTAGAAATTTAGGATAAAAGAGTCATAAAGTCAACAAGAGTTACAACCATTAGCCACAGTTTGACAAATTTATCTGATAACTAGTTACTAACAGACTTGGATTTATAAAGAAATATATAATAAGCAAATAAATTATGATGTATTATCATGGATAAAGATCAGACTTTATTGATGCCTCTCACTACCACACAGGTTTGCATATATGGCAGCAATAAGTGCTCAAAATGTTGACTATATGTTATGTGCCTACATTAGACCAATGTATGTGGATGTTTTTTGTGCATTGTTATATATAATATGTCAATATAATGTGTTTTTATTGCAGATTAGTTTTCATTGCATGTGTTCAAGTGAACTGAATCTTTAATAAATCATTATTTTAAGTGACCAGCTTGGTGATGTGAGCAGTAATCATTTTGTGATGAGGTTAGACAGCAGTGATAATGTCAACCGCAAAGGTGAGACCTGGCAAACCTGATCTCAGCAGCAGTGAGAGCGTCTCCAGCCTCCACTGTAAACCTTTCACCGCTTCACCACACTCCACTTGCAGATTGACATAATAATTTGTAATGAAAAAAAAAAAAACATAATTACAGATTTCAGCTGTCACAAAAATGTCACACACACTCCTTCACCGCCTGCTCTTGACTTGTCATTAGGATTTTCACCGGCGAATCTGCTCAGAAACTCAGCACTTAGGTGTTCCAAGATGATTCTGGTTATTTTCCACTTTCTTTGTCGCGCTGGATGTGTGTGCTGCTAAGCACGAGGCCACGGCACCGCTCCAACCGCCGAACTCAAAAAGCGTTTGAAGCACATGCTTTCACCGCGTGGTAATAACAGCCATGCTGCACGCAGATCTCTTCTCACGAGGGAATTCGTGAGCACTGATGAAGAGTCTGGAGGACTGAACAACACTGACACAACTCAGTGACACCATCCTCTTTGCACGGAGAAGACGCCCTGATAGTCTCTCTAGTGCTGGCTCGCAAACCAAGTGAACGGCGCACAAACTGCAGTGATACTTATTACAGCATTTCAAATATAACAGTGTGATCGATGCTCATTCTAACAGTATTATAGTATTTAGCCTTTTTTTGGTCTGGACAACTTTGGGAAATTGTGGAATTTCCATAAACTGTATAAAACATGGACGTCGTACCCGTGACGTCTTTAGCACTCCTGCCTCTGCTGCCACCTTAACTCAAAAAGACATGAAGCACCAGTGAAGCTGAGGCGGGCTGAATGAAGCCTGGTTGCTCAAACAAGACACCTGTGATGGCATACACCTGTCAATCAAAGCGGTCACACTCTTAATTACACAGAACTTTAAGCCTTAATATAATTTGAACAGGTGAATTATATGAAAATTCAGACTCAGTACAGTTGTCATGAACGGGGAAATTAGCTACAGAGGCCAAAACTGTTTTTTTATACAAGGCTGTAAACATGTTTATTTCTGCTGTGAAGTTGGACTTTTTTTTTTTTTTAAGATCATTTTTTTGGCCTTTATTGATAATACAGCTGAAAATAGACAGGAAGCAGAGAGAGGGGGAGTGACTAAATCAGCCGTCCGATGCGGGATTCGAACCAGGTTCAGCTGCAGCGAGGACTATAGCCTCCACACACGGGGCGGCCGCTTAACCCACTACGCTACCAACGCCCCGTGAAGTTGGACATTTTAACATGGGGACTTATGGAGACTGACGCCAGCCTCAAGTGGCCATATGAGGAACTGCAGTTTTTGGTAGTTCTTCATTGGCTTCACTCCACAGCTACAGAGATTGCTGCTTCATTTTTCCACTGTTATCTGACCTATTATAGACCAAACACTGACGAGAAATAGTTGCAGCTTTTCTCTGTGCATACGGAGAAGTGGAATTTATTAGTTTCTTCATGTTGACATTTTGCTACTAGTCACTGTTAGAATCCATTGGAATCAGCATGAAGGACAGAACTACTAACTTTTCACAGATAGATAGATAGATAGATAGATAGATAGATAGATAGATAGATTTGTCTCCTTCCTAAGGCAAGCCTCAGAAGACAGAATTGCACATTAGCTGCTCTCTCATCTCCACACCTGCATTTCCACCGGTGGCAAACTGTGTCTGCTGGTGCATGGCTTTAAGCCATTTTTGCATACATTTAAATGAAAAGGATGTTG
This sequence comes from Larimichthys crocea, assembly GCF_000972845.2. Classification (NCBI taxonomy): domain Eukaryota; kingdom Metazoa; phylum Chordata; class Actinopteri; family Sciaenidae; genus Larimichthys; species Larimichthys crocea. The sequence goes on from NC_040033.1 coordinate 5,828,459, forward strand.
TTGTTTTTTTCCTTTCTTTCTTTCTTTCTTTCTTGCTTTCTTTTTGTGAGGAAAGACTGTCGCAGTGAGTGAGGGTAGGTGCAGAGGTGGTGGGAGAGTCCTTTTTGTAGCCCGCTGAGAATCTCATCAAACACAACAGAAAAACACATTAGGCTGTATGCGTCACCGCCGCTGTTGTGTCGATAAGCGGTAACGTGGGCTAACGGCGTGAGTACAAATCAAAAAATTGCTTTTTCATGTACCGTAAGATGCATGTCAACTAATAAAAAATGAAGCTGCTGTGCAGCTCTGTCAGGCTCTTGATTTGAAGGACATATTGTATCATATGAGTTTGTTGTTAAAGTGGACATCAGTGATGCACAAATCCCAGCGTTTCACTGGAACAGGTGGAAGAGAAATGTTTATTATTAGCCCGGGAAGACGCTCAACTCCCTGATGACAGGAGGACGGATGAACCTCTCTTCAGTCCTTGACACCTTATTTAAATGTCAAAGAGGAACATTAGCTTTAAACTATTTCTTCACTGCGTCAGTCTGTCACTCAACGTTCAGTGTCTGTTTCTGTCCACAGTCCATTGCAATACAAGTGCACAGCTTTGGAAAGAGTCAGTTTCAAAATATGAACATTATTGTGACAGCAAAACTCAAAATCAATCTTTTCATTTGAACAGATTTTATAACTGGAACTGGAACTCCACAGTTGCTATCAATCAAAGAAACTTCCACTGTGCCCCAGTTACATATTAATCTAACTTATATGTAGTATGTGGTGTGTTCATCTAAAAAATAAAATAAATCAATAAATATAGTAAAAGAAGCCACCATTGTAATAAAATCACTTCAAAATCAAAACCAGACTGTGAGTCTACAAACACTCACAGCAGTAAAACAGTGAAGAGAAAACTGTTAATGCAACAATAAAAGCCCAGGAAACAAATCATTAAATGCGAGCTATCTGTGGAGTCTTTCAAATTAAAATCCTGCCCTTGAAGTCAAGCTGACATCCACTGACCTAAATAACAGTATAGTATTAACACACTGCAGCCACTCAGGGCTGTAGGTAATGTGTTTCTCTTTTTTAACTGAGGACAAGACATTAACGCACATCCAAAATCACGCTCTCTGCGTTCACATCAGACCGCCCTTCCTCTGTGCAGCGTGCATGAAGCATACGTGAATCTATCACTTAACACATCAACAATAATTAATAGTATTTATTAATAGTCTTAGCATATTCCATGTAAAATCTTTTTAGATGGAGATTTTTTTAACATTGCACAGAGCACAGAGAATAGCAGCAGTGATATAATCACATCATTGTTTCAGATTGTCCGGAAACAATTTTTTATATGCTCGACAGTGAAACTATTTCAAATCATGTAAAATAAAGTGAGTGAGAGCAAGAGAGGGGAAGGCTTCATCTCAAAATTGAAAAATCTCAGGAAAGATTGCCACTTACAGGAGAATTTATTTGCACTAGCTCTTACTGGATATTTAATTTTCTCTAACTTTTTTTTTTTCAAGCTTTATTTGATAGAGACAGCTGAAGAGTGACAGGAATGCATGGAGAGAGAGAGAGACGGGGAATGACATGCAGGAAGAGCCACAGGTGGGATTCGAACCCTGGACTTCCACAGCGAGGACTGAGCCTTCGCTCAGTCGGTAGAGCGGCCGCCCCGTGTACAATCTTCTCTAACTTTAAGAAGGACGTGACATCAGCGAGGGGGCTTTAGCCGACTTCCAGTAGAGAAGGAGACGGCGTCTTCCTATCAAAGAGGTGAAAGACACAACCTCCAATTTTACAGAGGTGTAACGGTTGCAGTCTTCAGGGAGGCCAAAAAAATGGCAATATGTGGAGAAATGTTAATAGAGATCAAGAGTATCTTCAACTTAAAATATACTGCTAAAAGCTGAGCAGGAGTAAAACATATGAGGTGAACCAGGAACCATCCTTAGGTATGGTACAAAACTCAACCTGTTAACTGGTCTGATTGACAACTGTCGATAGATTTGGATTCAAATATTGCTCAATCCTGATTGGTGCAGAAGCATATTGCAGTTTTTCCTCGAGTGGCTGTTTGAGGAACTGCAGATTTAGAGATCCTGCATCAAAACATAAAAACCGTTGGAGGATATCGTACGAACATGATTAAGAAAATTGGTTTTCAAAGCCTTTACATTGTAAACCAACAGTTAATGGATACAGTCACAACATATGACCCAAAAATGAAACATCACATTACTGCCTACGTACAGACACATTCATTAAATGCTGATTAAAAGCAGCTCGAGCCACGCTGTCACAGATATTCATAAGCGCCTCTGCACTTCCACAACAGAAAACAAAATAAACGATGAATCTCGCATTGGATTTCTGCACCGCATCACAACAAAGTGATTAAGTTAGAGGCACCTAATAAAATTATTGGAAAAGCATTTCATACAGTATGAAACAGGGTTATCTCAGACAGCACGGGGAGAATAAATGTTGCACTCTACAAGGTGAACATAAAGTGACTGGAAAGTCATCCACATTATTGCCCCATTTTCTCTCCTGCGAAGGGTTGCATAAGGGGCACGGATCCACTCAGCTGTCCTGCATTTCCCTTCAGCCAGTGTCACGAAAGTTGAGCCTCTCTCTCTCCGAGAAGTGACTGAATTACCACTCGACTCGTGAATAATGCAGGCAGGATGTCGGTAACATAGGGTGGAGAGGGCTTTCTGCTGAGAACAGCAGGTGCCTTTCATCATCATGACACAAGAAACAAGTGAGACACAGCGGGGTGTTTGCTCAGCACAAAGATAAATAAAGCACATAAGCATGCATGCATGCATGTAGAGTGTGTTTCTGGATGTGTTTGAGCAAGAGTAAGATCCGTGGGGAAATTATCTCCAGAATGTGGTATTGAGCGCACTTTACTGATGGAAACAGAAGTATTTCTGAGAGCGGTGCCCAGCACTGGAATTGAGGGGCAATTTGTTTTGGTGGGTGTGCAAATGAGCAGGAAATAACATCGGTAAAGGAAAAAGAAACTTGTAAACCAAGACTATTCTGTTATCACGCCCACAAATAAGCAGAAGACACCCCACTGACAAGCGATAGAAAACAGACTTGTGGATTTCAAAACATCCATGCCCCTTTCTTCCAGTGCATCACCAACCCAACGTTAAATTCACACATCACACGTGCAGTTTGTGTGTCTTCTCTCTCTGTCAGGGAAGTGGAAGCGATAGATAGCACTTGTCTTGCGTTAACGTACAGAGCACAAAAGCAAAAAAAAGAAACACGCGAAGCTGAGAAGTGCTGGCATCCGCCGTTAAGGATGCAGTTTAACTTTTAATCACCCTTGAAATTCCCTTTGATACGTGTTACCGAGAAGGAGAAGGAGAGAGGAGATGAGACAACGCTGGCTTTCAACAGCCCGTACTGTACGATGATGCCTGCTTTAGATAGCTCCTCGTTTCTAATTACCTCAACTTCAGCTGCGATTTCCTTTGAAGACGAGGCCGGCTGCCTCATAGGCATGATCAGACTGTGACTGTAGGCTAAATCACTAGAACATTCACTTCATGTGGCTCGGGACTGTTGGGTTGAAAAGCTGCAGCGATGATTTGTCTTTTCTATTTTCAAAACTCGAGTTTTTTTGGGATTGAGCTCTTTGAAACTGTATTTGAGAAAAAGGTCCTCGGCAGCATAATTCATGCAATCACAAAGTGTTCTGGAAGCACTGATTGTAATTCACATAAAGAGTTTTGTTGTTGCTGTGGTTGTTTTTGCGCGCTGAACTTCATCTTTATGGGTCCATTTGCACAGCCGTAGATTTAAAAACACATTTTCCAGCCCTGCATCCTGGAGAATAATGTGAGCGAGGCAGACAGTGAGTAAAGATTGAAGTGGATGTTGTTCACGGCAACAAGCTTTCCTTTACTTTAAAGGACCAGTGTGTAGAATTTAGTAGAATCCAGCATCTGCTTCCTAATGTGAAGGAGAAAGGTGGCTGCTGTAGAAACGTCAAGGCTCATCCTAAGGTAGAGAGATGCAAAAAATGCATTTTATTTTTTTTAGGTGGTTATACACTAAAGAAAACATAGTTATGCATCTTATCTTCCATTTCTGCCATATGCTGTAAATAGAGCACTTTAAATCTTACACACTGGACCTTCCATAAACACACCAGTCGTAACCGACTGGCTACAATTTGAAAGAAATGTTGGCAAAACAAACTTTTGTGCGTGCAATGAACCCTTTTATCGTCTCAGGATAGGGTTGAATGTAGCTATTGGTTTTCATCCATTTATTCTACATCTGATTTTAGGGTTAGGTTTTTTTGTTTTGTTTGTTTTCTAATAAGTAAAACTGACGAACAAACCCAAATTTGTCAAAGTTGACGACTCACATACATTGTCAAAATGATGTAAGAAGCTTATTTTAGTTTTATCTCTCTGATTTTATGATAGATTTGGCACTAGCCTTCTATTGATTACAGTTTCGAGTCAGTTTCGAGTGCAGCATTGCATAGAAACTTTTGTATTTTGTGATTTGGCGAAGCCAGTTTCACCGTGCAACACCACTGTCATAAATACTTGCTGTAATTATATCATATATATTGCTCTTCTGCTGGTGCTCGCTGCCACTGTGCTCTGAGTTCACAGTCTGGGCAGCCCGGCTAACAAACTGAACTAACAGCAGCTATAGTTTGTAGCAGCTGACTGTTACTTTATGGTAGAAAAGTTATACAATGTGACATGAGAGCATGTTTCCCTTCTCTGTTGAGATTTGTGGGAATAGTTATATTTTATTTTATATAAATTAATATTTAAATATTTTCAGAATGATCTCACTGTGTAAGTGTCTGGTAAACACAAGCACCCCTCTGTGGACTGACGACTTGGTTCCTTCCGCCTGCTGTACCGAGTACTAGCATCGGTCGTGTATACAGTTTAGTGTATTCCCACGTGTACAGAAGACTCATCAATTACTCCCCCGTTAACTCCTTGCATCAAGTCTAATTTTATAGTATCCATTATTGAACAGATGCGGTTCAGTAATTTATTGAATTATAGGCCGATATTTGTCACTGTGGTGACAGCGAGGAAGTTAAGTCAGCTCCACCTCTACTTCATATCACTTTCCCCTTTCTATCCCCCCGTGGACTTTATGGTATGTCTATATTAATCTTCAGCAAATCAAATCAATGACTCTGGCCTCATATTAGCTCCTCCGACTGTTACCATGGAAACCTAAAGGCCAGTGAATATTACAGGAAGGGGGGGGAGGGGGAGAGGATTGCCTGCTTAAAGGAAAAGGGGGAGAACGTGGCTTTAACAGCCAGGAGGGGTACCGGGTGAGGGGGGTGGTGGGGCAGAGGTTAGTGCCTCCCATACATCACATGTGCTGTCATCTTGAGGATGTCGCATTAGGGAACAGGAGGCGAGAAAATCCCGTCAGCAGTATAAAATGTCACTGATGTCCTGCTGTGCATCATCAACGGTTTGTCTCTACTGCTGCTCTGTTCTTTAGTTTTTTTCTTTAAGCATTTCAGTGTCAAGGTTAAGACAAAGTATATATACAAAGTATTTATAATTTTATTTTATATTTTTTACATCTTCACTTATATTTTGTATTTTATATTTCATGTTTAGTGCTGTTTGCACCGGGATAAGAGGGAAACGCAATTTCAATTCTCTGTCCTGTCCTGTACATATAGCAGCATCGATAAATAAATAATAAAGTTGACTTGACTTGACTAAGGCTACGTTTACACGTAGCTGGGTATGTTGAGAAACGAATATTTCCCTCCCTCCATTTTCCAAAATAACATCGTGCACATAGCATCATTTTCAAAAAAGTTTACCTGCATAAATACGCCATCGAGCGCCGTCATAACTACGCCAAGCCTGTGGGTGGCAGTGTAGGAAGAAGGAGAATCCTCTGCAAGCCAATCAGAATAACGCTTCCATGATCATCGTCATAGCAAAAGGTAAACATTGGTCACACTTTTGGCGCATCAGCTGCCTAAAACTCAGTTTCTGAATTTAGTTTTCCAGAATCTCCACTCTAGCCGGAGTTTTTAGAAAGATTCGTTTTCAGAGGCGAATTCACCGTTTGCGTGTAAAAGATAGGTACAAACGAAGGAAAATGTCTCCCTTTTTAAAAATACCCGTGTACGTGTAAACAGGGCCTAAACCTGCATTAAAGTAGGTAGTGTGTACAATTCAGTGGCCTCTAACAGTCTAGTTACACATTGCAAACACTCCCTTCTCCAAGCATGATGATGCGAAACTACAAAAAGTGTAGCAGTACTAAAAATGCAAACACAGACCAGGACACACGAGAGTCAATTAAAGCAGTTAAAGGTTTAGCTGCAGGTCTAGCGGTGGCTGAGAGTCGGAAAATCGAAGCAGAAGATGAAACTGGGCTGGACCTGGCAGGCAGGTGAGTTATCCTGAGACATGAGGACAGCAGGCGATCACAAAAGCAAGATCGATGTGGCTGCACCATCAGGAGTCCGGATGAGTGAGTCTGGTTTTTATGTAAGTTTGTGTTAATGAAGTAATTGGTTGTAGATCTCTAAAGTTTTTCAGCTTATAAAAGCTCTGCTGTGTCTATCGTTTGATGCTAAACAGCTGCCTCCTGGGGCAGAAAAACGACACACTGAAAGACGCTAAAGAGTTCTGACAGAAAACTGTGTGGAATCGTCACTCTGATTTGATCCATTCTTCCATAATATGTCAAGATAAAAACACTGAACAGTGCAGATTTAAGGTTAGACAGTACAATGCATGATAAGAATTTAATATCATAACATGAGAGAGACACAGTCCTCTGAAAAGGAAGTAAAAAGGACCTAACGAAATGGAAAGGTACAGTAAACAATTCAGGGTGAAAGAAAGTTGGAAAAAGAAGTTTTTTTCCTTTCAAAAGGAAAAAAGAGTTCACACCCTCAAATCTGCAGGGGGTTTGTTTCTGAGTCTGGGGGCATGAGAACTAAACGCAGCCTCGCAGTATAGGCTTCAGCACTGCAGCGAGGAACAGCGAGAGCTCGGCTAAAACGCAGCGATGTGCGAGGAGGTCATCGATGTGATTGGACTGTGAAGTGATTTTAAAAACAATTAGATGCACGTTTGAATCAATTCTGTTTAAAGGCTGCACTACAGGGGTGATATGTAACATTAACCAAGTGGGAGGCCAATCGAGTTTGAGGAATAATCTGAACATGGAGGTCAAAAATTTTCTCCAGATGATGTGCCACAGATATACTTCACGTCTCCAGTTGTGCAGATTTGCTCCCAGATCTGTCTGTGTGTGTTTTGATTACAGTAAATTATTCATCTTGAGCTGACAGAATCTGGAAAATTGCCCGAGGCCCTCCTGCCAGTCAATGACTCCCACAAAATAATACAATTAAAATTAAATTAATTTCCATCGAACTGAAATAACTGTACTTAATGAGCGGCTTTTGCAAACACATTTCTATTAAAAACAAAAGTTAGTTTAGTTGTATGGCCACAAAAACACATAAGCTATGAAGCTACAGCGATTGTTTTTAAAAAATAAATATTGCCTGTTGCCGTAAAGCATAATTTTCCTTGACGTTGCATCAGTCGTGCCTTAGGGAGAAAAAGAAGTGTAGAGAAACACAAAGAGAGAAAATAGAAGTTTAGTTGACAGCTTTCTTCAAAGAATCAGTTGCTGCTTGTGATACTGCGACTGTCTCCAAACTCCAGTCACACAAACGGTAGGCTCTTTGTCTACACCAGCAGCTACAGTAATGTTTCATTTCACTGTGGAATGGATTCAGCTATTCTCAGTCTGGTGAGAGAACAACTTTTCTCCATGACAGTCCGGACCTTTTCTCGCTGGCTACTTTGCTTACATCTGGAGGCTGAAATGTGAGACAGCTCGGGATTCAGAGAGCAGTGATCTGATTGTCGGCCAGGTAGCTTCATCATAGGGTGGCAGAGAGATGCGGTATGTATGCAGGAAAAGTTACTATCATAATCTAGCATGTCAAGAGCATTGACTGGTGATGATGTAAGTCTACGGTAACTTTTTTTTTTTTTTTTAAAGGAGGCAGATGATGAAAAAAACAGATCATCTTTGGATTGTAAAATAATCAAACCTGCTGTGTGCACACTGTCAACCTGTGGAGGTGAAATCCATCCATACTCATGCACTGGACTGGCAGTTTTTTACCTTCAATAACAAAGAAAAAAGTGTGCATCAACGATATCTAAATTCATGACTATGACGGACTTGCATGTGACAAGTAGCACTAGAGTTAATTCCATCATTTCACTTGAATATTATTCATATCTCTTGAGCTATCCATTAGAATTGTTCAAGGATTACCACTGCTCTCTCTCTCTCTGTCTTTCTCTCTCTGGGAAATCCTTTGTCAAGGTTTCCTGAAAGGAGAGTCTTCCTGGTGGCAAAGCCTCAGAATCACGAGTAAAAAAAAAATGTAGATTTTGTCCTGGTCACGGAAGAATAGACCAGTCGACTTTAAGAGATAAAATAAGGGCCATGGGAGTCTGTTAATCCTGCCCATAGTATATGTGCTGTGTGGATTGGGAAAAGGGCTAAAACAGTCTTACCGGGTTTTCTCTGGGAACACTGGGATCTAGATTCTCTTCTTCAAGCCATCTAAAGGTCACAGACTCATTGTACTATCTCCAGTTTCTTGTGCCGTGAGGTGTTAATTCTATATTTTTAATTTAATTTGTAATCTGTATGCACCAAAGATATATGTCAGAAAGCTAATTACTTTCTTTCCAAATGTTAGATCTAGACGTCATTAACGTGCTGTGTGTTTTTGTGGTTGTTTTCATCTAACTTTTGACAAAGCAAATACATTTAGCCAAAATGTCAAACCATTCCTTTAAAGATATTATACACCACATGTTAAGTTATCTCCTTTTTTTCTTTGTGCAGTACATTGACAGGTCTCATTGGACAGTAGTTCATGTATGCATCATGAATCATGTAAGAAGGACCATGGGGTTAGTCACAAAGCACAAAAGCCAGTTTTTGGTCAAGGTTTCAGCAGGAAGTGAAGCAATCTGGATAGTATACAAGTAGAAAATGAGTTCTCCATACGGCAGGTTGACTCATTCATAAATGTGTAAGGAGCCCAGTGACCCAGGAAGACCTTTGACTCGAAATGCTGCTTTGCATTGTGTAAGGAATCCCCCCGAGTCCTGCCTGGTAGGAAACCCCAGGGCAGACGCAGGACAGAATATTTCTCAGCTGGCCTGGAAACACCTTTGGGAATTCAACAAGGAGCTAGATAACTGCAGCAAGCATGCCTGGTTTCCCCATTTGCACCGCAATCCTGCTCTGGATAAGCAGCAAGCAAACAGATGGATTAATGGCGGATTTAAGTAAAGATCACATAACCAAACATTAAAGATGTTAATGCACTTTTGTCGATATTACGACTCTAAATTACTCATGAGATAGAGATTCCTAGAGGATCTATATCTAGTGTATGTGTGTGTGTTGGCAGTCATTTGTGTGGATTCATCAGTTCAGCAGTATAATTTGAGCCCAGTGATTGAGGAGCCACTTAGTGTTCTTTTTTATGACAGTGTAAGTTTAAAAAGGCAACGGTTTTCATCAGTTGAGGACTTGCCACAATTTGACCTCATGCAATAGCGTTGCAACTTTAAAATGTCAGCCGTGTGGAATAATCGGTTTCTTAGGACCTGCGTTCATGCTAATTTCTGCAATTCAAAGAACAGCAACAGCAGAAGCCAAACTTTTGAGTTTCCACGCCACGAAACATATAATTTTAAGGACTCGAGAAAAATCATAGTCTTGATGAGACACTTTAAGGCATAAGTATACACAACAGTGATGAAAAATGGAGAAAAAAAACATGCAGCTCTGGTTTTATATTAAAATGAAGCCAAAGGGAGCCAGACAGTAATGAGTATAGTTTGAAGAACAGATGATACATCACCCTCTCCTCGCCGTGTCTACTGAAGGTTACAGGCTGGAAGTGTACATCTATAAAATGTCTCTACGGAGCAAAAATCAAAGCTTGGAGACCAAAGCGGTGCACCTTCTCGTGTCACCGAGTTTCTATCTTGGCTTCTACTCATTTCGTTTTGCTAAAAGTGTCTACCCTCCCCTCTAACTCAGCCCAGATTGAGCACTTAAAACAAGAAGTGTGAAGTAGGTAACAGCGAGTATAACCAGCTTACTTCCATTTTCCTGCTGTGAACAAGAATTCGAACTTGTGGTTCTTAAATCGAACGGAGCCCCTGCACAGTTAATTCTCATGGCTTTCCACAAACTATGTACCTACGTACTTGGTGAACAAACGGCTGTGGCCTCAGTGCTGCAATTAAACGTGTAGACTGATTTACCGTTTCTGATGTATGCTTTTTTTATCAAACTGTTGTTTCTGTGAAATTAAAAGTGATGAGGTGTGATAAATTGCTAGTACCTGACAAAGTACAGTTCATATAAACTCTTGGAGGATTAATTATCATTAGACAGAGCCTCTCTAGCACATATTTTTAGCCAAGTGATGTTGCACCAAAATCAATTAGGAGTCCAAAAGGTTAATTAACGCATGACTATCTTTCAGTATTTTAGAACTTCCTCAGCACCAAACCCATTGGTTCCTTCTACAGATATAAATCGGTTCCTGGCTCAACTCCACCAGCCGGTTCGGGCCTTTCTGTGTGGAGTTTGCATGTTCTTCACGTGTCCAACGGCATGGAGGGTTAATTGGTGACTCCAAATTGCCCATAGGTTATGAACGTGAGGGTGAATGCTTGTTTGTTTCTATGTGTCAGTCCTGTGATGGACTGGAAACTTCTCCAGGGTGTGCAAGTGTACACAATGTCAGCTGGGATCAGCATCAGCCCACCGTGACCTTGATAAGGATAAGCAGTTATGGTATATGGTTTCTGTAATCCCCTGACTTTTCCTCTGGCACCAAGATGAAGTTGAGTTTTGTGGCTTTGAGTGAAATATAGATCATAATACAATCGATGCATTGTTGATTTCAGTGTTTTTGTGGGGTTTATTGACAATAAGAAAATGTAGAATACCACCAGACTTTATACAATATAGTTGTACAGCATCTCTCTTACGTTTGGACTTAACTTGCACTTGAAAAGACCAAATTTAAGCACACTGTAGATTGTTTGATTATCAAATATTGATATTTAAGTTGACCAAGTTAGAGGGGAAAGTGGGACAAAAAGTCATTTTTTCTACTTTGTTTCATGTAAAACATTCAATATACTGTATAAAACATTCTAGTTAAGTTGAATGTCTCATGAGAGACATAGCCACTGGTTTTATAGGTCAGCAGCAGATATAAATATAAGTTAGTGAAGGGCTTCAAGAGATTTATGTTTAGGCCTGTCATCATGTGATTGGCTGTCATGTTCTATTCTCTTACCTGGCTGCTCCCCGAAGGGATGAGCGGTCCCAATAGAAGGACATGTCCTTCTATTTATGTCTGAGTAACTGCAAATGTTAGGAGTATAAAACACTAATACAGATGTACTGTCCCCTGTCTATGGAGCCGTTTGATGGTTTGAATAACACATTCTCTTTCATTTACCCCAAAAATAAAAAAACAATGAAATTTTAAAAAGATCTTACCTCTGACAGAATTTGAAGTTCAAAAACCTCCCGAACATTTCAACTTTCATTGGAAAGAAGATAATAAAAAAAGCACCAAATAGCAACGGTACGAAAAGCTCTTACACTTTTGTTTGTCACATGTTATAGATTGTTACATTTGTTCTTTAACTCAATCACCAAAATTAGAGGTTCGACTATCATAGTAGTGTAAGGTTTTATCAAATGTTGACCCTTGGTGTTTGTCATCGTGTATGTATATAATCTTTTTTTAAGCTCCAATGTAGTACAATGTCCTAATTAGGCAATATTTATGTTAAATATATTCATGTATTTTGATCACATCGCATTCATTTAAATCATAAAGATTCTCTTGACATCTTGTTTGTCGATTATAAACTCATTACCTTGATGTACTCAAGAAAAAATGGTCAGTAAAGGACAAAAGCTATAATTTACTACCTCTGGGTGCAGACTACTGCTGTTTCCCCAATTGTATAAGCTTATTAATAGCGTTCCCTTTGCATAACCCGTGGAGAATCCCCGATTATTTGACCAGAATGAAAAACAGCATGGGCTCTTGGTGCCAATCACTGAACACAACTGCATAAAGGTGAAATGAAAGTTTCCTCGGGTCTCTATTGATGGTACACATCTAGAACTTAAAAAAAAATAAATAAATAAAAATTCTGTTGGCTATTGTCAGGCCCCTATGAAACATTATTACTGAGCTGTACATGTTCCAGGGACGACTGTGATGGATTTCTTTACGATCTTTGAAAGCAACACACAATGGAGTTATGAAACTGCTTCTGAATGGCGAGTGACGCTGGTGGATTAAATATTCAGACCCTTTGTGTGAAAGCAGCTGAAGATCCTTGGACACTGAGGGACTGTGGGGGTTATATAACCGTATCCTATTGTGAACTTTGGCCATCATCAAAGCTTCTCCTCCATCCTGCTGCACCTATCTTCAATGACAACTGCAGCAGTCAGTGCAGACTAATCTTCTGTGAGAGACAGAAATGAAGACACGTTGCGACTCTTTCAATATAGTGTATTTTCTATAACATTGCTTTTACCTGGAGAAAAAAAACACACATTTTCCAGGAGCAGCATTCAAGATCAAAAATTGCAGCTTTAATGGCTTCTTCACAGATCTCTTTTTACAATATTTGCATGAACATACAAGTATTTAGTTTAGGATTAGCAGTAGGATACTGCAATACAATATGTGCAAATATGTTTGCAAACGTACAAAACAGTTGCTAAGAAGCTACACCTCAACAGCATAACATTCAACAGCAGCAGAAATATGAAGACAAATGGCAGTTCCTTGTGCATGGAGAAATTTGCTCTCAGGGATTTTCTGCCAGAAAACCTTATTACATGGTTATGTCTAGGCATAAAATCTACCTGGTTAGGATGAGGAAAAAATAAAGTTAGAAAGCTATTCTGCCAGAAAGCCCAAGACAAACTTCTTCCACATGCCAGTTCCATGCCAATGACAATGCTACCATGCTGATGCTTTCAAGGTACCCTACCAAAATTTGGACCAATTAACAAGTCAGGGGATCAGTTAAGTTAAAGTCTTTCATGACAATTTATACAAAGTTCGAACAGTTAACCCAAATACACAAATGTCAACCTCATGGTGGCGCTAAAAGAAGACTTTTAGCATCATTAGGATGCATTGTCAGGGATTAAATTGGGCCAATGCATCAATTGAGTGAGATCTGTCCGTGGATAAGTAAAAACCTTGACCTACTGGCGATAGAGGAAGGTTGCGGTGTCCTCAACATGCTCCAGTTAATAGTTTCTCTTGTTTTATCACAGAGGTGCAGTAATAATATGACAAAACGGTTTTAATCCTAGCCAGGGTTTGTAACTTTTTCACCATTAATGCATCACAACTCTCTTCCCGCTGGTGCTGTATCTAAAGGGACCTCTCATATTCATTTCTGTCCAGTCACACCTGAGTGGCACCAAAAATAGGGCACTAAAGCTGACCAGAGCATGTACCCCTTCTGGTGTAACACAAGGACACCACTCACTGTAGAGCTGGGATCAGCTGGCAAGAGCTCTATAATGGTACAAACAAAAATAAAATTCAAATTGTCTGCTGCTGTATACATGAATTTGAGTTGGGTTGACACATTTGACACACAGATTGTCCTCACAGCCACCTGAAATCCTATTTAAAGTCCTCACTAAAATGTACCTTGTCGGAAACGTCTACAAACACAAAAATGTGTTTCAGTCAAATCCTTGTATTTTCCATTCTGTGAAAACTCTTTAAAAATATTCAACCGTCTATGTCCTGGTGAGTTGTAGAATGTGTTTTCTTATTCATATTTTAACGTGAATGGTAAATGGTCTACATGACCTTGGTGAATAGTTTTTCAGTGGTTTTAGGACATTTAATCTGTTGGCTGGTTACAACAGTGTGTTCAGCTTTAAACTTCAAAGCATCCCTCATGAGAGAAGAGGTAAGCATATCACTCTAATTAAAAAGTCTTTACCACTCACTTGCCAAAGTCACACACCAAACAGTCTGCTGTCTTGAGCTAGAACAAAGTGATGTGATGTGACCATGTTTTTAATTCAATTAATGAATTCAGCTTTTAGAAAGTACCAAATCATATTATTCTTTACAAAGACCCATCAAATCCCACCATGAGCAAGCACCTGGCAACAGTGGCAAGGAAAAACTCGAGCAGAACCAAGCTTTGGATCACCAGCCCTCTGCCTCGAATGGTTGGAGTAAGAGAGAAGGAAAGAGTGGAGAGAATATACAAAAGACACCTGGTGGTAAATTGGATCAGAAGGCAGAGAAGGCTCCTGGATAGTCCTGGTAAATCCAAACATGTATTAAGGGTGAACTGGGAACATCTGGTGGAGGCTCCTGTCTTGGGACATGGAATCCAAGTGGTCCATGTCCAATGCTTGTTGTAGAGCTGGCAGGTCAATGGGGCCTGTCATGGCGCCAACCTGGTGGACACCAGCATTGAAGAGAGCCGTTAAAATGAAGAAGAAAGCCAAGCAGCTAAAAGCAGCAGACGAATAACGGGAGGGCTGAAGAGGGCTGCAACTTTGGCTGTCACTAAAGCAAAAATGAGAATGTGGGAGGTATTTGGGGAGGCCATGGAGAATGACTTTTAGTTGGGCTCAAGAAGCCTTAGGAAACCATTCGACAACTCATGATGGGAAAGCAAGACTTGGCTCAGGTTCAGCCAGGGAGGAGAACTGGCTGAAGTCCTGACAAGGACTGGATATATTACCTCAGGATTGTGTATCTGCTTTTTGCAGATGACATTGTTCTGTTCATCCAAATACCCCTTCAAAGCATCCATGGTAAACTAACTTGAGAGGTTGACAGAACCACTCTCATTCAGCTCGATAACTTCCTTTCAAATAAACTCTTGGGAAATGTATCATCTAAAAGCTGTATCTGAATCAGAAGATGATCCTGTTCTCCACACTGATGTTTCTGTACTGGCTGCTCTGAACTTCACTGTACTGTGTTTTCCAAATACTCTTCTTTGGTTCCTTTGTTAAAGTATCCCTAATTAATTAACTAACCTGAGAGAAGAGGTTACCAGCACATGACTCTCGTTAGATCCATTTAAGCCTTGTCCAAATGTTACAGTTCTCATTCATCGTTTCTTTTTGTTAACCTTTTCTTATCCTTAACCATTTCTTTGTAGTTATCCTCTCATCTCAGAGGGACAGACATGTTCCAAGTGCACATAGTGTAAAATATATAGTAGCCTTGAATATGATTCTGATTCTATCAGCAAATGATGCTATTCAACCTAATGAGAGAAAAGCTTAGGCCAAGACTTGAATTTGCTTTTAATGCGCAGCTCTGCTGTCTCATGGATATTCGGACGCTGTCACGAAAGTCTTTCGATTGGAAAGTGATGCCAGACATGGAGACACACCCTCATTTGCCGCTGGCTGATCGCCCTCAGGGGCCTGTCTGGTGTTTTACCAGAGCAAACTCTTTTTTTATATGAAGTGACATGGAGAATTAGGTAAACGTTTTTTTTTTTGAGCCACTTTAGTTATCACAAGAGACTCTACAATCTAAATTTGTATCATTTATCAGTGTGACACACACCTGCTACAAGAAGCCAAGCCTGTGTGTGGAAAGAGAAAATTAATTAAGACCCTGTGTACATCTGGTATAAACATGCAAACCTGTATATTTTGAATTTTAATGAAAAATGCAAATCCATGAGGGACACAGTGCGTCAGATTGGACAGCTCACATGTCACTGTAACGTATTCAGCCCAGTCTTGACTTGAATTATTCTGCAGAGCAAAAATGACCTTTAATGCCAACGTTGAATGTCGATAGAGGAAGTGTGCCAACATTTCTAACATCAAACAAGAGTGTCTATAGCAGTGCTACAGTATATGCTATATAGAGGATATTAGCATTTTGGTCCAAAACCTCAGTCGCTCAGTCCATGGGGATGGCTTGGGAGGAGGGTTGGAGGGTTGTTGGTGCAGCAAGTCCAGCACAGATCACAGTATGGACATGTAGCTGGAGAGTTGCCATCTATGCCAAGGTACCCTTGAGCAAGGCACCGAAGCCCTGACTTCTCCCATGGTGCCGTTACTTGGCTTCCCGTCCCTCCACCATCTCTCCACATTTGCATGCCTATAAGCTGTTTGTGTGTGTGGCTGAATTTCCAGACTAAAAGTTGATCTTCTACGTGAGGGTCTCACCAAATTCAGTAAGAGGGGACTTTGTAAAAGTCTGTAAAATACTTCATGTCAATCCATTCAACTGTTGTTGGAATATTTCAGTCTGAACCATTCATTGCCATCTCCAGAGCCACACTGCTAAAATGTTGTCACCGAATGTAATCCAGGGTTTTGCATAAACACTCTGCCCGGCGACAGAGTCAACATACTGGGTGTAAATCTGGCTGAGGTTTAAATCTGTCACATCTTCTCCTATCCACTCTGCATCCCACTTCTCAGCCCTCTTAACTGTAAATGTTCAGATGAAGAGGGGAGAAAAAAAAAATGAAAACAGTGGGGACGAGCTGTTGAGATCTGTGTCATTTAATGCTGACAGTGAGCCGCAGGACAACAACATTAAATTCATGTTAGCTGCAATGCATTTTCCTGCTTCTTAGGCTAGTGCATGATGGCAGCTGAGATTAGGTCTGCACTAAAATAAGACAGAGGGGAAGTCAGCGGTGATTAAATAGCTGCTGGAGGTGAACTGTGCCGGAGGATTTTAAATTGGTGAATGGACTTCTTCAGGAGGAGACCATCCGTTTGAATTAAGTGATGATAATATAGACAGTTTTCCTCATTTCCCTTGTGTAAGTCCTTTAATTCCACAACTCGAGGGTTTATGCAGCTAGAAGGCGGAAGCGCAGAGAGATGGTTGAGGCGTTATGTGAAATTTTTGACTGATTGATTTTTGACCTCCATGTTATTCAAACTTAAATAAATAGCTAATTTATACATACTAACAACCTGCCTGCAATGAATCATTGACTGTAGCTTTACAATGAAACCTGAGAGATCTCTACAGGACACTTAATCTCACCTGTTTGACTGAGAAATGATTATATGTGTTGTAAAAGTTAGATTGTGTACAGCCGCTTTCGCTCTTTTCTTGGAGAAACTTCATAAACACAAAGCACATTCTTCCCCAAATCTAATTATGTGTGGCTAATCTCCAAATCTACAAAACACAGAAGGTTTGTTCTTTCATTTAACACATAATTTCCAGTAAGTAAGAGCTTACTGGCCTTTGTTTGCCATGATAAGACCAACACAATATCATCCTAATAATAGTCAAAATGCAACAGACATGAGAAAACGAGCGTATGAAATGACAGTTGGTGATTTTATCCGTTGTACTGTGATAATCGATACAGCATCTGTGACATCTTAAGACGCTCCGAAGCAAACTCGCCTGTCAGATTATTATTATTTTTTTGCCTTTTGTATCTTAGTTTAGATTCATTTTATTTTTGCACAGTTTAGGAAAAAACATATAAATGATGAATAATATACAGTGCAGAGCTAATTTAAAGCCTCCACCTAAAGTAAAAAAATCAGTCATGGAGAACACAAAATTAAGATACAGAGAATAATATGACTACATAAAGTGATGGCATACTAGTGAGAAGAATACAACAACAACAATATATAATAATAACTATGACAGTGTTCCCTCCTCCTTTGCACCATGAACATAATTCATCCTCTCCTAACGTGTCCTCCTTTCAGACCACAACACAAGCTCGATGTCAGACAGGATCTAAGGAAGGAAGTATCAAATCCAAACTTCCAAACATTATTCACTATAAAAACGAGCTGTGGGCTTCTTTTTAATGCGTTTGCTGGAACTTTAATGGTGAAAAGAAGCACGACACAATAAAACCTCGTCGTGCCTTCTTCTTCCGTACACAGCTGACTCGCTCAGTCCCTGTACTGTTAGTTTGACAAAGCGCTGAGGGACAACTAACAAACCAGATGTCCTTATGTGCACCTGAAAGGAGGGAAAGGAAAAATAAAAATGACGAGATGCTGCTGGGTTTATTTCCCTGTTCACTCTAACAGATTTTTTTTTTAACCTGTGAGCAGCTGCTTAGATTATGGCATCACCCCGGCCTTTCATCTTACTTATATCTGTAGCCTGTGAACTCTTATCCATACGGAGTATTGCAGCAGAAAAAAAAATCATCATGAATTAAAAGCTTTGATCATATTCGTGACATTGAGGTGCTTTTAATGCTACATCATCACTCAGTGACTGACCTCAGAAAGCATTTAAACACTGATTATTATTGTTTGCAGTGTTTGACCTGCTTATTGCCTTAGTCCTGACAGATTTGTTTGCCTTTTAGGACTCTAACCTGTTTATTGACCATAGTTTGAACTAAAGTGCATTTTAACTCTGCTCCACCGTTGGGTCCTCTTCTTTGTCTAATACCTTGTAATGAAATGGCTCGGTTTGAAGTTACTTAACTGCACAAAGGACTCAAGCACAGAGCATAATAAAGCAAACACTCTGAAGAATACATCGCCGAAAACAAAACATGCAGTGCAGGCCAACAACAACAAGAACAATATGTATTCATTAAGTGTATTCTTTGTACTCATCACAGAAACAATAAAGAAAACAGTTCCTCCTGGAAAGTCACAAAATCTAGTTCTTATTTTCTCCTCTGGTAAACAAAATAATATTCACTTAAGTTTCACAAACAGTTCAGTCCAGTTCAAGAAAAAACAAAATATGTTTCACAGAGTTATAGATTCACCTGAGTTACCTGTCTTCAGTCAAGTCCAGTCAGATTTAGATGCACTACTGATTGAAATAAACGGTTTCCAAAAAACCAACGTGGAGTCCTGAACAACGAAAGAACAAGAAGATGGAAGCCAAACAACTCAGGACCGGACCTAGCGGTCTCACCACTTCCTCATCTTTGATTTGCACCTTTACTATTTAAAAAAAGGTGGATGGTGGATGGAGGTGTGTGAGTGACCTTGGAGAGTTTATAGTCTGTCTTTTAAACATGTCGGTTCGTCATCGAAACAAAAGCGAAACTACCAAATAAAGGAAAACCATTGTCAGACAGGAGAGATGTGAGTCATTTTATCGACCATGGTTTGGGTAGAAAAAGAAAAACAGATGAAGGTGAGGAAGAGATTGGTTGGTTTGGTTCTTTGTGCACCACTACATGGAGAGTCTGTCTGATTTATACTCCCTGCCTCAACATTGATGCTTTGTGTCCAAATCAGACTGGGCAAGAGGAAACCAAATCCTTCTAGAAGAGGGAGAATTCCTCTAAGATAGATGACTCTAGGACAACCCACTGGGCAAAATTTGCCCTGCAGCGTTATAAAATTCCAAATGACCACCCTGTCAAACAGTTATCTCTCTTAACATATGGGTGCTAATATTAGAAAGAGATTAGTGGCCGCCTTGAATCATTGTCAGAGCATGCAAGGGTGAGAGAATGCAAATGTATCACAGGGAATATGATTTGAACATATTTGCAAGTTGCCTCTCAAGGTCAAATTGGAGGCGTCCGTTATGTAAGCTGGTCAAAGAGGAAGTGTTGTCTGTGCTAATGCCAGAACATTTTGATCTGTGATTACCTTCAGGGGTCTGCAAAAAGTCTCTGAGTGTGAAAATATGGAAATTGCACTGTCAAGCAAAAAGCTGACCGCCTGTGCCCTTATTGCCAAAGTGTCCCATTTTTAGAAACTTAATTTTCAAACTGATGTCACACCACAGTGGCATGTAGACAACTTAATGCCCCCTGGTCACCATTAGTGTCCCTCTGGTTGATATAAAAGACACTCTGCAGGTCAAATGGAGTGTCCCTCTACTGTGACCTAAAGGCAAAATAATGAGCTGTATTAACCCTTCACTATTATCATTAAATGTGTCATTTTGATTTAATCCAAACCATGGATGCACTTGCATGTTTCAGAGAAATTAGAAAAGTTCATTCTTCACATTGGAACAAAAGCTTTGACAGCCTTAACTGATGTTTTTTTTGGCCACTTGGTGGCAGCAGAAACAAGCTGCAAACACAACAATGACATATTATCACCTTTAAAGTTGCAAACCTTGGCAAACATGTTTAATTAAACATCCAGCAGAAAGGAAACAATTTTGGCATTCAATTGGAGTTGTGTTTCTGGCCGCCTGATGTTCCTTGCTTAGGCTTTTGGTCTTCACCGACTCCTGAGGGAAATATCTGGCTGTTTACCACTCTGTTCACCAGCTTTGTCTGCTGTTTGGTGCTGGAGAGGTAGCGTAGTGTGGGTTTTTTAGAGCTTTTTTTTTGTAAACAGCTGCTTGCCGTGTCTGGAAATGACACTGAGAGTGGTGAGACTAAATCAAAACCATTAGTTTGCATATTGTAAAACCAAGACAGAGCTGATGGGAACTGCAGCCTGGTGATAATTGTGCAGGTTTGTCACTAGAAGCATTGATTACTGCAGAGTCATTTGGTCCAACTGACATTGATATAGCGACTGGTACTTTACCCTTTTCCTGAATGTTTTGCTCAAGTGGCACGAAGAAACAACCCATTGGGCAAATGTTTCCATATTTTCCATATTTTCAAAGACAACTGAGCCATCTCTTCCCATTGAGGAGGACAGTGAGATGTGGTCTAAAGCTTACAAAAAGCTAGTAAACAGATCATGACATGTTTTTTTTGTACAAAAATGACACATCTTTATCTGTATGATACGATAAGACCTTCTTAAACTATCACTACAATAGTTGTAATGCAGTATAAGCCAAATGAGACACAAACAACTCTACCTATTCCCAGTATGCAGTATATTCATAACAATGAAGAGCCTCCAGGATGCATGTTTAATTTAAATAGCTCAGCAGCACCTGGTTGACTGCATGGACGTGCTGTATTTATAGACTTTCTGGAGCGAAGCAGCAAACAAAGTTTTGCGGTTGAAATGACTAAAAATTGTTAGTTTGCATCTAAACTATGTCATTAAAGGAAACAAATATTAAATATACAAAACATAACATTTGTGCAGTATGTTTAATGTGATAGTGAAGAAATTCAGTGATCATTCTGATAGTTTTTTTGCCAATTGCCAATATAGTTAGAAATTATGTGCTTTTAACAAGATCCTTACAATGGTAAAAAGAAAATTGAGGTATGAACTTTAGGTAAATATCATATTTTGCATTTTCAGTATGAGGTTTTTGTATGTGCAGGTTGGATAGCTGTTCAGAGGCATAAGTTGTGCCCTGGGGTACGATCAGTCATTTAAACTACAAGACCATGAGCCAATGGGGAAATATCTTTCAGAATAACAACCTCGGGTTCCTATCATGATAGATTTTTTATTGTAAATCAATGCACTAAACGCCACAAATATCTTCATTTCTTTTCTAACAGTATAGCTAAAAACCGGCACACTTGGACCTGAGATGTCTCCGGCGTTATCGGGCCAGCTGGCAGCCGGTCCACACCGCTCACTCACTGTGTTGAAAGGTGTATGGCATTTTGATAAGAGTTTTTTTGAGTTTACCTGCATTACCATGTTTCTTGCTGGGTGCTATGACGGCCTGTATTACTCTCTGCGGTGTTGTGTCTGCCCTCCAGGCAGTTTCACTGTTATCTGGTCGCAGCCAGACTCACACAGGAGTGCTATAAATGAGCACTGAGAAATGTGATAGCTCATGTGTGGCCGTACACTACCTTTTACTCTCATGAATAAAACATGAGGAAGTGTGTACCATTTATGCAAGAAATAGGTGTGGGTCTATCCAATTACATGGATCTTTATGTGTGCCTGTGTTTATCACTAACCCCGTTCCTGTTTCTCCCTCTGCACATAGAAATTTCAACTCTTATTTTGTAGTATAATGGCAATCTCCAGCTTTCCAATCATATCTTAATGAGAGATTGGACTGTGGAGGAAAAACTCTTTTTATTTCTTTCATTCTCTCCATGAGGCGTTCCTCCTTTGCGCCACGCTCTCCTTCGAGAGATAAACAGCTTACCTTTGGCATGACCCATTCCACTTTAATAAGCACTAAGTACTCCACTGTCCCACTTTTCAAAGCTGTTAATTTGATAAGTGAGGGGGATCTCTCACTTAGCAATCATATTCTGGACAATTAAACCCATATCTGAAGAATAGGGGGTTTGTCTGGAGGGCTTTTTAGTGCCAATTATGTGAAACCGTTTGTCTCGATGTCTAATACTCTCTTGAAATGAGCCATTGTTGTCAGAGAGCCATCGCCGATATACTGATGTAGGATTAAGACTTCATTTTAATTTAAACTTGGAAGAACAGGCTGTCACTGATCTGACATCCACTGCCAAAACTGAGAATTCACAGAAAGCTTTTTCCAAATTATTTTAAAGGGAAATTAGGTTTTTAACAAGCCTTTAGTATATTTTGCAATGATAAAACTTAAAACTTGAATTTGTTGTACAAACTTCTATTAAATCAGTTGCAATCACTGTGCTTACTTTGGTACCCTCCCCAAATGAAAGATACAAGTTGTGAGTTTAGGCAGTGCCATTGGGAAGCTACGTTATGATCTCGACTGTGAATTTACAATCAAACTTCATATCAGACAGGATTAATCTTTACCTACTGGATTTTAGTTTGCTTTGTTATTGTTTAATAACTCTTATGAATTGTGTTTTTCTACCACAGGTAGAACATGAGTCTGTTTTTATGATCCAAAGTCTACAATCTGCTCTGTGCTGAGTGATGCAGGTTCGCACCGTTCGTCAAAAAAAGAAGCTTCTTCTTCTTCCTCTGGGATTGTGGTGGGATTGAGCAGTACACTGTCCTAAAACAGCACGTTAGTCTGAAGTTAAAACACATCAGCAGCAGATCAAATATGCTTCTTGAGACCAAAGTGAGAGAGAGAGAACATTTATCAGGCAAGCCGGAAATAGAAATATATTCAAACTCTCAGTTTGATGGTTTCAAAAGTTGTTATCCAACATGCGACACCTCTTTCTCTCTGAGGAAACAAATCTATAACATTCTAAAAAATCCCCAACTTCATGATTCAGCTTGCTAATTTTAGACCGCAACAAATAAAAAGAGTGAGCTGCTTTGTTCTCCAAGATGTGCTCATGTGAGTGATGCAGGGACAGAGTGAAGCTTCCCCACTGATCACTGGACAGACACTCTGAGCAGCTCATGTTGAATACCAATGAATTGTTGATCTGCCTACTAGTTTGTCGCTTGGGGGAAACTAAGCTTGGCAAACATGATAAATGTTGTAGGTATGCATTAAAATTCAGTGGCAGTGTCGCAAATTTCTGGTCAAAATCTCACTATGACTGCTCCTACAACATGTTTACTCACCAACCAGTCATAACACAACATGCAATTACCCAAAATAGCCTATTGCAATTGGACGTTGCTTTAAATGTATAATTATGCACCTGCAATTTTTATGTTTATCTTTCTTCACCTTTGTTGTCAGTTGCATGTCTATTTCTATTTTCCTGAAAAATTGTTCTTGGAGCTGCGTGTAACACATAAATAAATAAGCTTGTTTACTGTTTTGCTACATTTTCAAAACATGACAGCGGTGCCACGAGTGAGTATGTCAAAGATGAGGCGGGAAGTCACTTTGCAATATTTCAATGCGCAGACCGTGAAAAGGTTTGCCTTAGTTATAAAAGTGGAGGTCTTGTCTGCAGCACGTCTGATCATTTGACTGCTCGTGTTCATGCTAGACGTATTAATCCCAGAACAAACGTGAAGTGCATTCATTAATCTTTCTTTAAAAAGAAAGACCTGAGGGCAGTCAGACATGATCAGAATAGACCCGAGGAAAATTAGACCTGTTGTAAAACTCAAAGAGACCCTGACTGAACCTTAACACTGCCCACAGCCTTATAGGACATCAATTAACAAAACATCCACAGTCGGAAAGAGTGCTGCTTTTTCTTCACTTCAAACTTCAAACTTCACACCCTCCATCTCACCTTAAAAAAAACATTTTTTTGCAAAGCAAACACATGACCAGAGCTGATAGCCAGGTCTGCATAGATCCCCTAAGGCAGCTATACAACAAGTTGTAACCCAACCAAACCAAATAAGTCATTTGGACCCTGGTGGGTTTCAAACATCAGGAAGACCATTGTATCATGCCCTGTTGGACTCCTGTTACAATGAAAGGACAAGCAAAGTTGTGTTACCACCCAGGTTGTAATTCTGGTTTTCATTCCTGGGGCATGGGCAAATGCTGATGGGGAGCAGAACTGGTGTCGTGCCAGAACCGGAGCTGCGCAAACAGGCCATAAAACCGAGCTCAGCAGCCTTAATGGACATAATTACAGACCCGAAAAGGCAGAAGGGGACGTTGACAGAGATGACAATCCTATAAACCTCAGCTCAACTTGTGTTCAGTACTAATCAAATGTTAACCTGCCAACAACAAAGAATTCTCCATTAACTTGAACCTGAATTTCATCCGGCAGCAGGTATACGCTTGTGGATACATCATCAAACCCCCCATGACACCTACCCCCTTTCACCCCGGTCTCAACATGACAAATAAAGAAAGCTCTGGAATAAACACAAGCAGCTGAGATCAGTCAAACATCTATGAGTGCATTTGATGGCACTTGTGTGATCACAGCTCGGTAGGAGAACACACTCCATGGGCATGTCACTGACCAATTTGATTACACATTCATGATGTGAGCTTTAGTCACTCTGTGATTCAGACTGCTATTCAAAAAAAATGAACAGTGTGTTGTCATTATCGCCAGCACCTAGCAGAGGCACATGTTTTTAATGATTGAAGCTTTTATTCAGAGGTTTGTGTCTGACAAATCACTCAAAGAGGAATCACAGCTCATTTCACTTTCAAAAGGAGGTTTTTTTAGTCATGCAAAAACAAACCCGTCGAACTTTAGCCATTTAAAAAACATCACGTTTCTCCTCACCAGCTGCTTTCTGTGGTATCTTTAAAAAAAAAAAAAAGAGCTTTGTAATAGTTGCAGAAACAAGATGGCACACTTTGTGGCTTGTTTCTGTCTAGATGTTTTATCCGTGGGACAAGCCACCTTGTTTTTCGTGGACGAGATTAGATCATGATTCACTTCATGGAATCAATTTCACAGTGTATTACTGCAGCATCCCCTAGAAGATCAGTCTGAATGTCATTTTGGGGCATGATTTGTCTCGCTCGGTGTGCACAAGCATTTCCAGCGTACTGTACCTACGCTCCTCAGTTTATCATGTTTGCCCTCGGAAAATCTTTATTAGCGTGAAAGGCTTGCATTGGGTCCCATGGGAGAGCAGGCTGGCATTGATGTGGATGACAGGAGCAGCCTCTTTGACACTCTGTAGTGTTGACAGATGTGGAAATAGTAAGAATCTGTCAGGAATCACCGCTCGAGCTGCACCCGGCTATAAATATTTCAGGAAATAACAATCAGGGCTGTTTATTCTTCCCGAAGTTATTCGTAAGTATGACTGACTTGTTTTGAAGATGGTTGTTGTTTTGACAGATTTCGAGGGGCTGACAGTGACTGCTCCCTGTCTGCGTGCTTGTGCGCATGCTGACGTTGTGTCTGCCACTTGTGCCGAGATGAAGCCGACAGGCTTGGAGTGCACGCGGTGTACAGCCGGAGCAATACTGACACTGCTGCTAAATGTCATCGCTCGGCATTCTCTGAAATGTCTTATTTTTCATAAATCTGACGTTACTTGAGTTTTTCAGAGATGGATAAATATAGTCGACCAATGACAGCATTGGTGTCATAACCCTTTTCCCCAAAAAATGGTTAGTTTAAAGTCGATCCTTCAGGGGTATGGAGGGTTGCAGCTGCTGTTGAGGTTGTAGTTGTGGAAGGTCAACCAGTGACTTTGGTCCAGACTGACATTTAAACAGATATTCATGTTTCCAGAGAGTCTGATGGTCCTGTGACTTTTCCTCTAATGCTACCAGCAGGTTTTCACTTATCCTGTGAAATATCTCAACATGCCCTTGATGGATTGCCAACAGCTTTAATACAGGTCGGGTTTTAAAGCAACATTGTGTCACATTTCTATACATCCCACCCATAAAATAACAAATTTAAAATCATTCTGATGCTACACTGACTTGTAATAAGGTGAACAGTGCCTCTGTCATTCACACGCCTGTTTCTGCAAAGAAGTACGTAACACTTTCAAAACTCTAAGTCACACACCACCAACTATTTCACTTATTTTGGTGAAATTGGATCATATTTTATGGAGAAAATGTCTTCTGGTTTTTCCCTCTGATGTCCTCCGGCTGCTCCGTCTAACTGTGAGCTGAGGAAGAGTCTCATGATGGACTATAGCTGCTGTTAGCTCGCTTTCTGCACACACTCTGAGCTCACAGTGCTGGGGGATTGTTGGTGTTTGCAACCAGGCATTTTGGACCACTGGGAAAAGGAGGTTTTCAGGCCCGGGGCATGGGCAAACTCTAAAGGGGAGCAGAACCGGTGTGGTGCCAGAACTAGAGCTGGGCACTCAGGCAATATAACCACACTCAGCTCAGCTCGGCTCTATGGACTTGATTACAGAGGCGAAAACACAGAAAGAGACATTGATAGAGACGACAGTCCCATGAATCTCAGCTCGACTTGTGTCTCTGACATTAGCAACTGCTTGCTGCTGTCCTCAGACTCAATATTTTGACTGCTTTAAGACCAACAAGACAAAAAAGGCTCAAATGTTTCCCGGCCAGAGTGTTTCTGTGTAGAAGTCTTTGAACATTTAGACCATGTTAAGTCAAACATCTACAGAAAATCTAATTAAACAGTGAAGTAATAAAGAGGGACAAATCCAAATGAAAACATTGGACAACTGATATCGAACTAGGCTGTGCATTAAGTTTGCTACTGTTGTGTAACAAGCTCATATCCTGAGCTAACAAAACAAACTCAACACAACTGCAATTTTCTCGAAATAACTGTTCACTTTCTCATCTGGAGTTTGCAAAAGCTACGAGGTGACGGTTCAGTAACATCTTCAGGCAATTATTTTCACAAACAGATTAGTTATTGTGAAACTAAAATTAGCATCAGACAAACAAGGATTGATTTGAGAAGAAAACATCGATTACTCCACTGTCATGACCGATGACGCTAATTAGCAACAGCCTTTAACTTTCGCTGTCACTGCCCCGCCTCAAAAGACTGATTTGCTAAGCCGGGTGTTAAAAATATGCTTTGGCAGAACATGTAATTGGCGAAACCACCCCGAGAGAAAAGTAAAAACTAAGAATAGTTTTGTTGAACTGACTGTGACAGGTCAGGACACTGTCAGGTTATGGTGCTTTACACTCACACTTCATACATTATATTATCTCCTTGACAAGCCTTGAACTTTTCATTAGAGTTTCTTTCCTCGCATGCAACGGGCACATTTTCTACCCAAGCTATATTCTTCCAAAAGATTTTTACAATATTCCTCATGACAGTTATTATTTATAGTCTTTTTTCGTGCAGATAAACCATTAAGAAGTCTTAAAAAATGCTGTAATCTGTCATTTTATTAGTAGTAGTTGAGGCATATGTCTGTTTTCTTGTTTTTGTTGCTTAAACGGCAAATAATGATTGAAGTTGAACATAATTTTTTTGTCATGTCCTGCATGGATTCTCACAATAGTCTTTAATAAATCACTAAATCTGGAATGACGCTGATAAATCAACCTCAACGATGTCAAGCCAAAAAGGGAAAATATATCTATTCATAATCCAAGAAACGGCTTCTGCTACGTGGGATAGATCAAGAAAGATTGCCTAAAAATAACCGAAAAATCGTTTCATGATTTCTGAGAACACATCTGACACGGATAAATTTAGCAAATCAGCGTGAGAAGGAAAACAAACAATGTGAAAGAAAATAAAAAAAGTGGCAGAGGAGAGGTGTGAGGCCATCCTGAGCAGGTGGTGGTGACGTCCAGATGCTGCAGAGAAGCAGCGAAGCAGGTAATGTCCTGCCTAGATTACCTCCGGGGCCTGATTACAGTGGAGCGTCCTCATCTGGGTCAACTCGGAGCTGGTTCTGCAGGGATCAGCTGCTCCCACTGTCGTCCTGATGGTCAGAGGTCTCATCTGTCCCCCCCTAAAAAAAACAGAGCCTTGTGTGTGCTGAAATTAAATATCAATTTCAAAAATGCCACATATCCATTTAGGGGAACGGTTATGCCGCTCTGTTGGGTCAATGATGGGTAACGTGCCAAACTCATCACGTGGAGGGAGTTTCTGCACTGCAGCTCTGACACATGTTGTCAGTCAAACAGTGTGCCAGCGCTGGTTCTGTTTACGTCGCAGGTTCGCATAGAGTCAGCCAAGTGTTGCAGGCAGACTCTCACATGTTTGTGCTCTCCTCACAATTGAAGCCAGTGTTGTTAATTCCAATAGATTTGTTAGCAGCTTTGACATTGACATGTTCATTTCTGTGAATTTAAGAAAGATCAAAACCAACAATGGGATAAAGTTCATCTCTTAATTTTCATCTCTACTTTGTCTATGGCATTCAGCTCCATTAATTCTCGCATTAAAAGGGGATATTAAATGTACAGTTTCATTTCAAGTAATGATAATTTGATAACAGCTGGGCACTGCAGTTTTTAATAAATATAACTGAAACAGCAGTGTTTTTGGGGGGGACTATTTTCAGCTGCGGATTAATGTGCAGCATGTCACCACTGCAACACTGAAACGGAGTCAGCTTGTTCAGTAAACTGATTCATGTTGTTATTTTTTGCGGATTATACGTCTTTACCACACTCTTTATTTAGTTTATTTTATCCATAGACATTTTTTTGGTCTAAAATCTGTGCCTCTTCCTCTGTGATTGAGTATAGCAGTGCAGCTTCTGTCTGTTCATCAGACTACACTGTTGACCTAATTGGTACATGACTGTCTGCACACTGAGGGACTGATGAATACTGCTCATGGTGGTCATTTTACATATTGATGTAACATCCAAATTTATAAACCCCACAGGCTTAAAGCCTCTATTATGACCAACATGGATTAGATACTCAATCTTCAGACAGATCTTCACGAGTGTAATTATGTTTTTTCTTTAATCTGACACATCAGCATTAGCACTCTATTGAAGAATCTGTGTCAGTGATCAATATGTATTTCAGTCACGGTTGTGTTTGTTGGTTTATTATATCACGACTTAGTCATTATATTAAATCTAAAATAGATTAAAACTGTTTCATTTCCAGTTCTAATAAGTTTGGCAAGCTGTATATTACATTTTTGGTGAAATATACTTCTATATCACTGATTGACATCTTGAGCTGTCTGTATTGTGAATAAAGATGAGGCCAACTCGAGAAGCTGGTTAGCTTTGCTCAGCATAAAGATAAAAAAAAAAAAAAAAGCCTCGCTCTGTCCGAAGTTAAAAACATCTGCTTACCAGCACCTCTAAAGCTTACCAATTAACACTATATATAATGCTCCGTTAATTTGTACCAGTTGCCAAGCAACCATCAGATATATTTCTGGAATAGATTTGCACATAACCCTCAATACTTGAGTTTTTGTACAAAGTAAGCAAACGAGATGTAAAGGTGTTAATTAGTGAGCTTTGGAGGTGATTCCCCCCACGTTTACAGTTTTTATGCAAAGCTGAGCTAACAGGTGCTCGCCATAGCTTCATCCTAATGGGCTGATGATACAAATCCAAAATATCAAGCATCCCACGCACTATACGTCCAATTCTGAATACCTAATTGGTGCAAATTTAGGCTTTACTTAGGCTTTCCATTACAAATACAGAAATATTTTCCTTAGCACATTTTATTTTAGAAGAGGAATAAACAAACTAATGCTATACTGGTACCATTATGCAGGTGAGTTGCATTATGATACCAGTGTCTGAAAACTGCTGCCACACTCAACGATGTCTTAGTATCTAGATAATGTGTTTACTGAAAGACAGGAGTGGTTTTGTTGTGTTTTACTCTGTAAATATGCTGTTCCTTTCCTTTCATTAGCTTCTGTGGATTGCAGTAAGCCACAGTCCACCAGTCAACATAAGTAAGATTTCATTTTTCCTATTGATTCTCCCTGTTTAAACATTGGAACAAACCAAAGGTGTGGTGCTTGAGAAGCTTTATAACTTGAAAGACGGAGAATCAGCTGAGAGACACTTGGCAGTGCCATCGTTCAGGAGTGCAAACATAATTAACTAATCATGCTGGCTGACACGTTACAAATACAGATGTAATTGACTGCCAATGCGAGTTTGAAATATTCATACAGATGAGTCTCAACAGTTAGACAGTGATACTGTAACAAACACAATCCCAAAGCTAATTGGGTCAGCCACTGCTGAAAGAGGCAATTTGGAAAGCAATTACAGTCTCCGGTTTGCTCATGAGCGACTGATAACCGCGAGAAAATGTTTAAATCCTCTGATGGAACTTTTGAAACACGGCTTCACAACAACTAATCGATTTCAGCATCATAGGTAAGCGATGAATCCTCAGATATTACAGCTACCGAGCCTTGAATGAACTCTATTCTGTAGGAATGTGACCAATCCCATGATCCAATCCCATTATCACCAAAGTAACGGCCCCTGGCTGCATATGATCAAACACTGGATTTGTGCCTCTGAAGTTTCACTGACTGAAACCAAATCCAAAGCAGTCGAAAATGGAGCGATTGATGTTGAAGGTGAATGAAATTGCTTACACATTCGCTCTTGTTTAAAAGGGTAGCATATAGAAAGAATCGATAGAGACGACCAGGTGATATCACATGTCATGCAATGATTGCTCAGTAATGAATAAAATAATTGATGTCAAGTTAATTCACAGCTCAGAATTAAAGGTTAGCACAAGTTTTGTTTACTTCTTTATTGTTCCAATCTAGAAGGGTCAGTTCACCCAAATTAAAACTAATAGTATCTCGTAATGCTCCAGTTTTTTCTGTTTTGTTTCAGATATCTCCCTCAGAAAAAGCTGCCTCTACCCAAATGTGAAGGATATGGAAGTGTGTCAATTTTACTTGCATTGCACCCAGCTTTGAAAAATTGAAGAATTCAAAAGGAAAAACTTGAGAAACCATCACCAGTGCTTTCCGTCTTTACGGGTAACCGATATCTGCTAAACGTTATTGAAAGAAATGTCTTTGCATCCTATCAAAATTCAGTTGGAGAACTTTATCATGAATGTGAAAAATGTGGCAAAGAAATAACTTTCAAAGTAAGTCAGTGAGGCATTCTGAGATTAACAGAGCCACAAAGACACAGTGCTGACATGCTGATGTTTAGCAGACCACGTTCACCATCACCAATTAGCACTAAACACAAATGCAGCTGAAGCCCAAAGGAATTTCGTTAGTTTTGCAGGTATTTAGTCAGAAAACAAAGTGTTGGCCTGATGATGCCTCCACATGGAAAGTTCATGGATCACCAAAGGTACTACAACCAAAGATGAATGGGAATGTTTGAATCAAATTTCATGGCGATCCGTCCAATAATTATGACGTTAAACTCCAAACCAGGAAGGAAATGAATCACCAAAGTAATTATGCTTCATCCTCTGGGGATTTTCAGAACCACATTTCATGCCAATCAATGCAATCATTGTCAGGACATCGACTGCATGGTGGTGGTAGAGGAAAAGTCAGGGGATCACCATCATCATTAGGATTAATCATTTGTGCACCATGAATATCTGTACCAAATCTTATGGCAATTCATCCAATAGTTACTGAGATATTTTAGTCTCAACCAAAGTAGTGGACTGACTGGCCGCTAGTCATGTTGCAAATTAAAACCAATGTATAGATATAAAGATTAATATAAAAAGGTACACAGAATTAGTTGTTGCATTACAAGGTGAGTTTAATATTTGAGGCACAATATCTTGTAGACAATCTGAAACCCAGAAGAAAAAAACTAATAAAATTAGATTCTTTTATGACAGATTGTATTTTTATGTGCGCTGGCTGCTCCGCTATACCTCTGACACGACGGACTTCAAAGTGGGTATCGGAGAATGTGTGAGTTGAGAGACAGAGGACTGATACAAAGAATGGGGAGCAGAAGGCAATTCAACTATGAACTCACCCTGAAAGAACCCTCGGCCTGTCAATCAGCTGACCCGCCGCCTTCAGAGAACCTCGGCTGGCAACACTGAAAGTCTAATGCTTAGCGTCCCACTCCAGACCTGTAATGAGATCTCTGGGCAATCTGATTGAATTATTCTGATGGTTTTCAGTAGGCTTGTGCCTCGGGCACTGACACCCCTCACTGATAAAGCCTGGCTATGAAAGAAAATAAGCTTAACTGATGGATGTACAAATACAATTTGAGGATGGTCTATTTATACATGATCGTGGGGGTCTTTCTCAATGAACGGCTAGAGCAGTGGGGTGTCCTATATTAGGATTAACCTTACAGGATGTTCTCTCCAACTCCATTTTCTATATTTCTCTTGGAAAAGTGTTTGCTCATCTCTGTGTTCAACCTCTGAACTGCGTTTTACTATGGCGTCTTAACTAGCGTTGATAATGAGTCTCTGCAGACCAGAGTGAAAGACATAAAAGTTAGTGTTGCTTGATAAACACTGAATAGCAGCCATCTGCCGCCTGCCTTTTGGATGGAAAATTGTAAGGAGCTTCAAAAATGCAAATGAACAGAGGCTCACAAACAAACTTAATCAACAACTAATAACGCAGCTGTTTCAAAGACTGAGTGTGCGAGCCAGAAATAGGTTTTCGCCTCTTTAATTGGAGCAAATTAATGATTTAGCTGAGCATTAGCTGACTCAACGCACTCATTGTGACTAATCTTTATCAAGCTATGCACTGATGGATTTGGAAATGGTGGCATGTGAATGGATGGATGGAATATGTTGATGCATATTTAGAAGTGGGAAGCATTTCTATGTTCAGTCTTGGCGTGTCTTCTAGTTTGTAATTCCGTTTGATTTATGACTGAGGCAATGTGCTGTTCCCTGGCTACTATATTAAAACCTCTGAGCTAATTGAAAGAGCTGTGAATCATTATTTGCTTGCAAAGCAAAGCAGCAGTGGCGACAGAGATGTCACTCTGCTGCTACAGCAAACCAAGGTTGTCCTAAATGTATCCGTCCACTGCAGACTGTTTAAATTTAATGTTCATCGCAAAACAACATTATTTTAGGATGTCAGTCAGTCAGTGGGACATTTAGCCTGCTCAAAGACAATGGTTTGGTACATTCATGGTCCTCAGAGGAAGGTTCCTGATCATTGTCTGAACAATTTGACCTTGTGTAGAGAAATTACCTTGAGAAACTCTTTGGTCCATGACAACATATCTCAAGCTCTCCATGAAATTCGTTGTGACTCCAGAGGATGAACCCTGATATTTTGGTTAGCACCTTTCAAATGCTACAATCA
This sequence comes from Larimichthys crocea, assembly GCF_000972845.2. NCBI lineage: Eukaryota > Metazoa > Chordata > Actinopteri > Sciaenidae > Larimichthys > Larimichthys crocea. Next base: position 5,861,974 of record NC_040033.1, read on the forward strand.
CGCCTTAAACATTTTAAACTCTATTGAATAGTTGATTAATCTGTGCTTAGCAATCATAAGAGAAACTTCATCTCTGCCACTGCCGGAACATTGAATGTTTTCGATTTGGAGGTAATTTGATTTTGCTGTTTTTAAAGTATTTCAGGAGATATTATCATCAGTGTGATCGTGTGTTTTCTGAATTAATTTATCTATTTGCTGTATTTTCTGCATACTTATGGCATGGTCCCAGGGATGGCAGGTCAGTTTTAGGTTCACTATGAAGAACTTATTGATGGATTGGATAAATCCTACTGATTATGTTGATCCACTGACTTTTCCTCTTGTGCCACCATGAGGTTGATATTTTTAATTTTTAATTAAATATCTCAACATTGCAAATGATTGCCCTTGAACATTGTGGCTGGGAATTCAAGACTCAGTAGTGCTGTTTTACTGCGAAAGTTTGCCCTCAAAGTTTGGAACTTCATCACACTCCACAATAATAATTTTTTCAAAAACATTTCTCTGAAAATATTATTATCTACTCGTCATGGGACTACAAACACCTTGCCAGTTACTAAGAAACCCCTCATATCAAGTCGAACATCCTACCTGGATCCATGTTTACTCAAAAAGAAAATATCTCGACATCACAGGATCTTTCTCTCTCGTGTAGTGTTCCTGTGGTGGAGAAATAGAAGTGATTTTTCAAATAGTCTCAAGGGCAAAGTGTGAATTGTACATTGTCAGATAAAAAGCCGTTGAGCTGCTACACAGCATCTGACTAATGAAATACAAATTGCAGTTTGAAGCTGTGCTATGAATTTGCCGTCAGGAATCTTTTTATATGAGTCTAACTACAGCATCTGGACATTTTCTCAGGCTAAAATCTCAGCTGGGAGCTGTGGGTTTAATGGCTGCTGGTTGCTGTACAAAAGGCTTTTACTCGGTCGTGTTTTGTATTAAGCAGGCTATACGACGTTGGGAAAAATCTGTAAAATACAGCAAGGATACTGCTCGCTGATATTCCTCCAAAATGTACTAAATACTTATTGACAATCACAAATGGCTCGTAATAAACACATTGTACTTACTGCCTTTTACTTTTTGTTATTACTGTTACTTCACTTCTTTTATGACAGTTGTCTTTCTAACAGCAGCATTACCTGACTTCACTAATCTGTCTTTCCCCCTCTCTCTCCATCACCCACAGACTGCTCCATTTATTCTCCAATTATATTCCATTACTGGACCAATACTACAGGCTGGACCATTTAGCTTTCTGACCTCTCTTTCTTCCCTGTCTCAGTCAAGAGTGTCGACCGGTCCATGTGACTCGGTTTAGACACTAAAGAAAGCCACAAATCCACTGTCAAACCAAGGAAAGGAATAGACTCTGCTGAATAGACGGCAGACTTAAAAAATATTACCACTAAATTTGTGCATCTTGAATGGTCTTAATGAAAGTTTTCTAAATTAACTAATTTCCTGTCATAACTTAGCAACCATTACAATCAGGCTTCAGATTCTCATCGTGTTGAGGCTGTGTGTATTGAAGAGCAACACTATCATATAAAGAGTTAAGTATCTCTAAAACTAAATACCCCTAATTTCCCTACGGCCCTGGATTCTACTACCAGAGATTAGACTAACATTAGAAATCCTGCTCTTTATTTACTCCATATTGATCAGTTAGTCTTCAGAGACTCCAAAGACTTTCCTCTTGTAATGTCAAAGGGAAACATACTATTTGGGAATATGAACATGTATGTCAGCTAAGCAGCCTATCAGTTTTTGAACAATTGATCTAAAAAGATTTGTCATACTCGAACGAGGACTTCTGCTATACGCTTCAACATAAGAACAATGTTGCTTCTTTATGTCATCAGCTGGACAGACTTTCTCCCTGAGACATACAACTGTAGCCACAGCAAGTGGCTCAGGTGCATGTATATAAGCAACAATGCTCCTAAAGAAGTTATCTTGGGCACATTTAAAGGGTTCTTTTTTATACAAGAGCCAACAGCTATCTACAGCTGATGAAAGCCTTCCAGTGACCATAAAATGAAACTAAATCTGTTGAACCTGCTACCATTAGCATAGGAAAAGTTACAAAGTTTGTGTGATGTTTATTTTTCTCTTATAAGGTTAAGGTAAGATCATGTAACAACCTTTATTTTTCTCTTATAAGGTTAAGGTAAGATCATGTAACAACCTTGAAACCTCCTCAAGGTACCTTAGAAATAAGGCAGGTAGAGGAATGTGGATGAAAAAATACCAAACCTCATTTGAAAGGATTCTTCTTGTTGGATTTTAGTTACATGTTAAGGTCTTTTTTACTTGTCGAGCATAATTTATATGCAGTTTGCAGTTTTGTCTTCAAATATATGCAAGTTTGAAATTCCTTTACCACAGCAGTGTGCGTCATCCCTGGGCAGATTTCTTTCATCTAATCTGACAATACTCCTCATGTGACAGATGAATGTTTGTAATGGGGCCATATCTTGCATACATTACAATGAAAGTGCAAAGGGAAGAGGAGGAATGCAATGTGTGAATTCCTCTCGTGTTTCTTTTGCCCTCTGGCTGAGCTTGTTAGCGTTTAATGAGCACTTGATCATATGTGATGTCTTTTTGGTCAGCAAAGGATAACATGGCGACGAGTGGGAGGAGGCTGAAGGATAATAACGTATCTTCCAGCACTTAGAGAAAAAAAAAATGCTGCACGTTAAGGACAGCTGTAGCCTAAAGAGATCTGGGCTTATGTCTGCGAGGGCACAAGGTCAATCCTACCAGTTTGCTGACCGTTTGGGAGAATCTGGTCAGTGACTTACAGTTAAAGTGCCCTTAGGCAAGACACCTGGCCCTGAGCTGCTCCATTAGGCATTAAGCAGAAGACTGTGGTTGTACTGGGCAGCTCCCAAGTGTTAATACGTCTAACCTTATCAGGGAGAAGCCATAGCCTTGCTGTGAACAAGCTTGTGTGCTCAGCAAACCTTTCTCTGCATAATTAACACTTGGAAAAATGAACTTGGGTGAATATGGTGTGAGGTCAGCCATGCTGTTCCCATCTGTGCAGCAGGAGAAGAGGAACCTTTACTACTTTTGCACTGAGAAATACTGAATCCACACCGCACAATATCCTCAGGACCCTCTGAAGTATTCAAAAGCACAGGAGATCTCTAAATTCACACTCATAAAAAGAGTTTTCAAATATTTATAGGGTTTGGCGCTGACTTTTGTGGTAAATCTGTGAATATGTTGCAGCCCCCGGGTACATCTGCCAGAGTAAAATATAGAAAATGCTCATTTCTTTTATTGCAGCGCTCCCTTCATGAATCTGATTTAATCCTTTAAGGATGCACAAATAATAAACTTTGGACTTTAAAACGTCTTGATTATTTTGAAATGTGTGCTGCAGCGTAAACACTGTAGATGAGATACGACGTCTGTTGATCCGTGGTGGGTACATTTATATAGAAACAGACTTAGAGATCAGAAAACTGATTAAAAACTATTTCAAGAAATGGAATTAATTAGGCAGATGTTAATAAAAGCCAACTGCATTATAAAGTATAGATTATAATATTTTAGACCTTGTAAATGGATTGCGAGAAAGAAATCCAGTAGTCCAACTATAATAATATACTAATATATCCCAAAGTATATTGTATTTATACCTATATTATGTAAAGTATATGGTTTTATACATAACGTGCAGTTTGTGTAATATGCATACACTATACAGTAATCATAGAATACTATTAAAAATGGTGCATATAACAGAAATAACACGTCAGTCACTAGTGGCTGTGTAAGGTGATGCTTTGAGCTAAAAGCTAAGGCCAAGATGCCATCATTCATACAAACATGACGCTAACAAGCTGATAATATAATATGCAAAGTGTGGTGTCTCGCTGGTAGTGGACCCAAAAATGCAAAGGAGCAGAGTTTGCCAAATAAGCAGCCGTTTATTAGACCACGGGAAAAAGGGGCAGGGGGGCGCCAGGAAGGCAGCAGGGGCAGGGGAGCTCACGGGGGGAGCTTGAGCCGGGGACGAGGTAGGGAGAGGCCGTCGAGGGGTTTAGGCTGGGGCGGACTGGTGCAGAAGCCTGGTGGTGAGGAGGGCGAAGAGCTGGAGTCTGGAGACAAAAATAAAAGTCAATACTCAGATAAATCTTAGTTTACAAAGTCTTATGAGGAGCCTGGTTGATCTACCACGACGCGGTGACAATCTGGCAGCAGCATGCAGGAGGCCAGCCTCTAAATACTGCTCGAGATGATGATCAACTTCAGGTGTGTGCAGACAGCTCCACAGCACCACACCCATCCCTGTAATGAGAGCACCTGGAGCCCAACCCCCAGCCTAGACACCACACAAAGATCACAGTATAGCTGGAGCTGATGGTAGTGTTATTAGTTCTGCAGGTATTCGGTCATAAATCGGGTATTGGACAAATCAAAAGTTTGACCTGATTCAAATTCATCGTGAGGGAGTCATAAATATGAAAATTTGGTGCCAATCCATCCAGTAGATGTTGAAATATTTCACTGGATGTAGGTGGAACATCGTAATGACAGACCGTTATTGATATCCCCTCGAAATAATTCCATGATATGGCATATATTAAACTATAAAATCCAATAAAAAATAGCTAGTTAATCTAGAGTTAGATGTGTTACTACTACATTAAAGTGCCTGCTTCATTTAGCTTGACGTTGATGCGAGGGAATGAAAGCAAACCCCGTCTTTAAGGCAACAAACGGTGCGTGAGTGCAAATTAAAAACAACGTAACCTACTCCGCCGTGATATGACACACCAAGCGTCTGATTCTGAATGTGTCATTCTGTTTGTGTCTTCCCTCATTCGCATGAACCGTAACTAAACGACACAATTTCGTTCGCTCAGCAGCGAGGCTTAGCCACCGCCTGCTGCTTCGCTGGCTCCTCTTCACTCTCTTCAATCTGTGCCAGTGGCTTTGTCCGTCCAAGAGATTCACTGCTGTGTACTGAACCCATCAAGAGAAGCGCTTTACTGTAAACAGAGGAAGCTGAGGTCCATGATGAGGTTTTGAAGCAGAGGAAAGTGGAGTAGGTCACAGTGCAACGAATCAACGGAGCATGATCTGGCTCACGGCCAATGTATTACAGTAAGAGGAGAAGAAAGGTTAACCATTTACGTTTTAAATTCAAGGACCCTTGGGTCACAGGTTTTGTCCACTAAGAGTCCTTGAACAGGACTCTTAGTGCAGCAACTCCTTCATTTTAAGTTGCACACTATTAGGCCATTAGCAAAAGTTGTAAAACTCTAATCTAATTATTGGTTTTATGGGTAACCCTTTAAATCATTTGACTGGAGGTAACTGCGACACCAATCCCTTTATAAGAAGCCGTTATTAATTATTGTCCAGTTTCAAGCAATTGCTGTTTAACAATGAGTCTACCCTGAAACTACTCATACATTTTATTCATGGCCTGTAGCTGTGGATTCATTCACTAGAGTCTGCCCGTGTGCTTAATGAACGTCTATCACTGAGCTTCTCTCTTTATCTGTTGAGATTTCTAAGAGTGGATTTCTGTTTGGTCCTTATTTAATTATACATATCTAAAACACCCCTGGTATCGTTAGTTACATTAAATTATAATATGAATCAATTTAACATGGCAGGTTCATCTCGATTTGCTGCTCCAACAAGAAACTAGCAGTAATGATAGTAACTGGTGGTATCTTCCCAGGACCCCACGCTACCAGATTCAATGTTTTTCTGCTTTTGGAAGTGCAAATGCATTTGAAAGATATTATCTTGCATTATTAACTAAGAGGCTGCTCAATGCAGAGCTCTGTCAGATTGAATACAGTACCAATTTATGGAGTTTCCTGATGGACGGACAGCTTTACTTGTTGCTAAAGTAACTTCCTTAACTGCTAAGGGCTCTAGTGCTATTAGTTAATTTGCTCAGTTAGCTGTGCAACCAGCTGATTTAGTCGACGGGACTACGGCAGCAATTAAACTCCCGTGCCGTGTCAACAAGTAAAGCTATCTGTCCATTAGGAAACTCTACAAATGAACAGTTGCAAAAGTTAAGTTACATGTTTTTGTACAAGAAAAGCTGAAATACGCCATTATTGTGGGCCGTAGCTACTGTATATCACATTGTCAGACACGTTGGACAACATAAACATACATATTGTAATGGGTGTGAGGTTGGACCCAAGAACAGCACAGACGGAGACCAGTGTTGGAACAGTTCAACGGTTTATTGGCTAAACAGGGTTGCAAAAATCAGGAAATAGTCTCCAACAGAGCCAGCTGAAACAGTCCAACTCTCCAGCAGAAACCTCCGGGGAGGGAATCCAAGCAACCAGGAGACAGACAAGAGGCGAGCAGGCAGAGGAGTCAGGGACGGAAAGCTGGTCAGGTTACCTGGGCAGGGACGATGAGGACTGGTCAGGGACATGCAGGGTCGAAACCGGGGACGCAATCCGAAGATGAATGCACGAGAGCTGAGCATGCAGCTGAAGACAATCTGGCAGAGACAGAGTGGAAGGAGTGGGTGTGAATCAGGTGAGGGAACAACAGGTGAAGGTGGTTGCACTGATGAGGTGGGCGCGGCCGGCAGGTGAGTGGAAAAGTACTGGCAGGAGGAACGAAAAAACCAGGAGCGGTCATGACACGAAATACCCCACAGTCATCATTGCATATCTCTACACGGCAAAAACGCCAAAGTAAAAAGGAATTTATTTATCCGTAGATTTTATAGTCATATGCAGAATAAACATGTTCCGTCTACAGACCCAGTATAACTGCACAATCTATATTTACGCCCCTTCCTATCACATGTGTACAACATCATGAAGATTCAACAAATCTCATGAGCACGACAAACATTTCATGAAGATAATCCCTCACTCGTCTCTCATTTACACATTTCTAATCAAGCAGCTCCAAAGTAAATATTACATTTCATTTGCAGTGTAATTAGTGAGATAATCCTTGCTGTTTACAGAGTTCTTCTCATTGTACAGTAATCCTCATGTTATCTAATTCTATAAAGAAACGAGTTGTATCTGTTATTTAACAAGTAGGGCAGATTAGAGTTATTTGGACATACAACTGATACCGATTTTTCACTTCAAGAATGCAGTAGTTGTGACGTACACATTTGTTATTTCAGTGGCAGGCTCCATTAAGTCAGAGAGGATGTCCAATCACCTCTTTTTAATATGTCTGGGACTTTTGGATTCCTTCCTCGTATAAATTAACAAGAAAAGGAAATTAAGCCTTCAGCTTGATTGCCTGTACAAAACCTCTCCTACGTCCGACCAATCAAAACATGATCTCTGGTAACTGGGAAAATGAAAATATGTGATTTTTTATTTTTTTTTATGCATATTAATCATGAAAATAGATATATTGCTATTACGCTGAGATTAGTTGCCTGTGGCGTTTTTCTTGAGGAGGCATTCGGAGAGAAAATTGATGTGAAAATCGCATCTTAATTGAGTTTCCGGCTCGAAGAAGGATCCATAATGGAACCGGGACCAAAATATTATTTCTTTTATGCTTCAAATGCTCAAAGAAATCACACAACTTTAGGGGACTTTATTGTAAACATTTACAGGAATACTGAATAGTGGTACAAATATTCATTTCTCATATATTGTCCTAATTAGTCGAAGTCTGGTTTCTAAAGTTATATCTTTTGTAAATGAAAACTAATCTAATCATGCTCATTTGAGATATTTTCATGGGGAAATAAATAAAGGTGTTATGCTACCAATTTCGTGGCTTGACAAAACAACAAGAAGCTTTCTTTTTAAGTACTTTTTTAAAACACACTTTGCACAAAGAGCTTTCTCCCCTGTCACAGCAAACACTCGACGTGTGTCTCTGCAGTCAGAAAATCCCTTCCCCAGGAGCCTGCTAACACCTTCTATCACACGCCATCAGCAGGATGTTTATTTTCCAACACCCTGCTGCTGATTGTGCCGTGGGTGATTTAATAAGCAGAGAGAAATTGACTTTGCAGAGTTTGATGCTTCACCCCCGGTGAGGTTGGCTACAGCGGAGCACACATTATTGGAGCAGGATTGAGTGTTCGCTATTCGCCCGGCCCGGCAGATCCATAGACCAAAATGGTTACCTGGTGGCTCAGCTGCGGTGAGTCTCCTCAAGATGTTTGATTGCTGCAATCTCCCGTGTGTGCTGGTAATCACACATCAAGCTGTGTACCTGCTCCAATTTGTATATGACTGAGTGCACCGCGTGATGTGTAGGACAGCACCTGAGAGAATGGGAAGAATTAATATATATCGAATTTATGCAAGAAAAGGTGAAAAAGGACATTGTTGTTGGGCAGCAGTAGATGTCCATGAACCTTTACCCAGACACTGAGATAAAGGAGCTTTAAACAACACCAGGATGGTTTTATTTTTCTACAAACACAAAGACGTAACCCGACTGAATTATTTGAAATGCTGTAACTACACAGCACCTGTGTTTTAATGATAAACAGTATAAAGAATGGACATAGTGTTGTGACATCACACATAGGTTTATGAGGAGTATTAACATGTTTCTTTCCAAATAAACTAAAAACCAGTCTGACATTTACTCTTGTCTAGGTCCCAAGCCTCCCGATGGCTCCAAATCCAAACGGCAGCACTCCCCCGGTTAACTAACTAAACTACAGTTTACATCAGCTGCTTCACTCCTCTTTGAAATATGACCCAGTTTCACCAAGATAAGTAAAATAGTGGTCGCCTGGTGATTTCCACTTCTCCCAACCCCAGAGCAAAACGTTACATAGTGACAGAACAGGTGTATGGAGCACAGAGTGGCAATAACATAACGACATAATAACGTTTGGTGGAAGATGATGCCAACTGTTCCGGTGCTGATGCAGGTTCAAGTTGCAGATGTGGGACCCAGGAATAGATACGATGAAGTGTGGAGTGTTGATATGATAAAGAGAAAAAGTAAAGAGGTCACTCGAGGTCAGCAGGAAGCTTTTAAATATTTCCTATCAGAGTTTTGTGACCAGTGCTTTGTTTTATGCTGCTGTATTTCAGAGGGGGGAAGTATTCCTGCCAATAATAGGAGCTGGAATTTTATTTTAAACCGGCTGCTTTGACTGCCAATTTATGATTCATGAGAGTTCTAACTTTAATTTCAAGGTCAAGCCCTCTTCTCGTCTTTAGCAGTCTAAGAAGTGTGAAGCGTGACCAGTTATGGATGCCCGGATGCTCCAATGAATTTAGAAGGTCTTTTGGCTCGAGTGATATTTTCTTCTTCTAATTCTTCTGCTTGTTATCGGTGGCTATGCTCATATTTTCTTGAAATATGTGTTAGTCTGATATTTATATGTATAGTGTTACTCTGCGCAGGCAGGTGAACTAGTTTCCCCTCTGAGATTGAATAAGGTTATCTAATCTAATGTATGCACCAGTAGATTATAGGTCTATACCCCTGCGATTTAATTTTGAATTTCCACAAGGCAGAGGGACTTGGTTTAAAAAAGAAAGGTCAAAAGTGACGCAGAGATACCCTGATTTTAATCTCTAGTGTATGTCAAGCTCAAAAGATGCAGGGTCCTACATTTCCCATGATACCTCTTTAATAAGAGGAGGTTAAATTGTAGAAACACCTTCTCTGTTTAATGCAAAACAGTTCAACGGCACCACAAACTGGATCGCAAAGTGGAATCAACACTTTTTTCAAACAGTTTCAGCATACAGCAGCACAAATCTCCCCCCTCATGTTTAACAAGCAGACAGATTAGCGGCCTATCCTTCAGATTCACAGCAGTGTATCCAGTTTAGGACACAGCTCAATAATTATTGATTTATCGATTGAGGCTTATTCACTGCACTCAACTTACAGAACCATATCCTCTGAATCAGCAGATCGCTTCTCGAAAGCAAGCCTGAGTGTGTGTGTGTGTGTGTGTTTGGATTTGTTTGCTGCAATATCTGTAGCCATGTGAGTCCATAATTAACATTTCCACTGGGATGTTTAGAGGCCACCTAACAGAGACGATATGAATCCCAACCAGCTCTGCAAGTCCAGTGAGGACCATCGATTGAACTTCATTAGAACGCCTTCACCTGAAATTAAAAAGAATAAAATGTTTATTCCGCCGTCAGGAATCATAACCAGCTACTAATGTGAGTTATTTAAATGCAACAAGGCAAGTTTTTGAGATGAGGTAATAATTTTAGAGTCGTGCAGGGATTTGGGGCCTTGTGGGAAACTTTGCTTTCATCACCGCACTCTATTCATTAATGCAGTTTTAAACATGGTACCTTTCAACATCCCCCCCAGATTCAACACAAGGACATCCCGGTTTTATATAATTGAGAAGGACTGGGAATCACTTCTGCATACAGTGTGTTTTACTGCTTTTAGCTCTTGTTGCTCAAAGGAAGGTCGCGGTTTTACATGGAAATTTTCATAAAAGCACTTAGCGAGAAGTCTGCATGTTCTCCCCATGTCTGCTTGGATTCTCTCCGGGTACTCTGGCATCCCCCATGCGGTCCAAAGACATGCAGATTCATTGGTTAATTGGTGACTCGACATTGCCCGTACGTTCGATTGCGAGCCCTGTGAATTGGCGATTTGTCCGGGGTGTACTCCTCCTCTCGGACAATGTCAGCAACAGTCATATTTCATAGAAAACTTTTTTTTTTATACAGGAATTTATACAGAATAAAGTAGTATTTTATGTCGGAGCATGTTAATTGTTATTATATCTATTATATATTAGAATATTTCATGGTGAAACCTTTATTTTATATTATATATTGTATTCATATGTTATTTTCATGTAAATTATGTGACAAAACAGTGTATCTTTTGACGGAAAATCTTGTATTTATATGGAAAAATAAGGAATGAATAGATAAAATCAACAGCACTAATATTGTCTTACTGTAATATTGGAAAAAAGTTCTATGTATTATGTATTATGTATAAAATTCTGGCAACCACAGCTGCCAGTTTTTTTTTTAACCGTAAAAACAACTGCCCTGTCAACAAGCGCCTGTCGATGGACAAGCTGACGTCTGATCAAAAGTCAGCTTGCGGTGATACATTTCATAAATAATTGTAATAAAATGAAATGAAAATAGCTTTTATGCACACAGGAGGAAGCGTAAAAGAGGCAATCTATTTGTTTGTACTTCACAAAACTTTTTAATTAAGCCTGAATCACCATAAAGTTAAACATCTTCAATCTCGTGCTCCTTCATCTTCTGCCTAATACACACAAGTATCCGTTCATAAATAAGCTTAGGCGTGGGTCATTAATAACAGGGGAAAGTCATTACGTCTCTTCCGCATGCTGAATAATTGAGCTGCTGGTTGCCTTGTGCGCTCACTGTAAATATGCTCATAAGCTCAATTTTGGCTGGCCGTGCGTGGACCGAGGATGCATCTGTCTAATCAGGCTCCCACTCCTCCTCCTCCTCATCCTCATCATCATCATCCTCCTCCTCCACCGCCTCTTCCTGCTGCTGCTGCAGAGCCACGACACAACCTTCGTCGCTATTTTGGCTCCTGCGCGTCGCAACCTGAACAAACACACCTAATTGGATTAGTCTGCTGGATGCTGTGTTCTTACAGTGTCCTCGCAGAGACAGGAGTGGCGTCACCTTTGACCTCTGAAGAGCCTGTTAACACGGCGGAGCAAATCAGAGGGCATAACAGCTACGAGAACAGGTGGCCTTTGCCATTTTTCCACCAGCCGTGTTTGCGCCCCTGCCTCGACACACCTTTTGGTTTCATTTTTTTAAACGTGGGGCTCTTCGAGGTCACGTCGAGAGCCTCTGAAGATATTTAATTGCCATTCACGGGAGAAAACGCTGCGTCGACAAAGGCCTGGTTTCTTTGGACCAAGGTTGAGAGCTGTGGTTAATGTACTTGTCCCGTTTGTTAATGTGCTCTCAGTGTATCAGATCAATGGTCTGCATAGCAGTGCATCAATATGTGACACAAATAAAACATTCTGCGTTTACTCAGTCATTGCATTTACTCCTTTTCAAGCCTTGGGAATAAAAAAACTGATTTTAAACTTTTCACTCTGTATCCGAATGTAAAAAGCTGACTGAAGAACGTGGCCGTCTATTGAAAGCATATAAGTGTATAAATATGCAGTAATGAGTACGTGTTCAGAGATGGGAGAGAAGCTTCCTTCCTCCGTCATTGTGCAGTATGTGTACAGTAGTGGAGCTTAAAGATGGTGCCTTAAATTAGACGCCAATCAACTTTTCATTCTTGTGTTTTATAAAAAATAATTGATGCGTGCGTCTGAGGGAATGCTAACCAAAAAAAAAATCCACATTTTTTAGCCTTGACTTAATGCTTCTACATCTGCTGCTCACGTATGATTCACTCTGAGAAATGAAATTAGACTTCCAATCCTTTTTTTTGTTTAACGTTATTGCCACAGACCCACGGTAACAGGCAATTAACGTTACAAAAAGAAAAATCAGAGGTCACATTGCCTTTTGATTTATTAATTTACCAAAAAAAAGCCTCGGAGCTTTGGTTTTATTTGCAGAGATTTTAAAGTTCCAGATTTCTCTGATTAGCGTTCACCACCACATCTTTTTGAGGGAACGTTGTTCCACCTCTTCAGTAGAGTTCCAGAGATTTATACGATCAACGCCATGGTGCACTGAAGCTTTTCTGGTGGCACGTGGTCAATGAACACCTTACTAAGACACGTTTTTCCTTTTAATTTGGCACCTGGCTGGATGTTTTCGTGTCTCAGTCCATACTTATACTTATGCTATTTTGAATAATTAGGTGCGTTCATGCTGTCCTGTGACCAGTTCCCAGACTATTTGTCCTCAGTGGACCACTGGCATAGTGGGAAGGAAGCTGCTGGAACTGAAGCTGTTGAGGTGAGTACAGTAACATACAAATATAAGTCGTATATATATGTTTTATGTCGCCCTTAATGCTTTGCACAGTTGCAATTTGGCAAAGAATGTAAGTGCACAACAGCCGTACTTGAAATGAGACTGAAATAGGGTACTACAGAGATATGTACTAATGGAAGTAACGGAATTGAGACACAGCACTGGTCCTCTTCCGTCTGACAAAGCAAATATCGTCTCTAGATGGGAAAAGGTTGCGAATCTGACATGTAGATTCTGGTATAAAATACATATAACTACTCTTCCGTAATCGCCAAGAACAATCCAAGTGAAAAGACTAGAACATGTGTCAGGACAAGGTCTCTATAACAGTATTCAACAAACATATTTGGGCCATGTCTTGTCTTATAGCTTTCTGCAACCCATTCCCTCTTTAGTTTACGCTCAGCTGAATGAAGATATAATAAAAGTGGATGGTACAGCATTACTGATCTGATTTCCTCTAATCAAAACCTGCACCAATTAAACCAGAATGATCTGCGTGGCTAAATATCATGAAAAGGTAGAGGACAGATATTTATATTTATTATTTTTTAGGGGGAAACACATGAGAAAAAGATCCAGATGGCATGTGACAATGGTCTCGGGCTAGATTCAGTCCACACACATCACACCTAACATTGTGCAGTGTGTGCTGCAATATCCAGCTGGGAGACACGCATTCAAACACATTCTTTCAACAATCATTAAAGAATATGTATTTTTCCTCGGGGCTGTACTTGCACACTTTGCTGAAGCCTTTTTTTGCTTTGTGATACAAATCCACGCTTTCCTCCTCGCGGTTTAAGGCTTTATTTTGTTGTAAGTTCAAGCAAAAATGTCAGGAAAACTTAGTGAAGAGGAAAGAATAAGAGCGCTGTTTATACTCTTTATACATGCAAGGCTACATTTCTTCCTTTTTGTTTGGCGCTGACAAGCGTGATTACGGGTGCTTGCGTGTGAATGTTAACATTAACGACAACAATAGTCAATAACAGTGGAGGAAGGACTGTGAGTGAGAGGAGAGAGCATACATGTTGAAATAATGCCTTTGTTGTTCGGCTGCTCTTCACAAACACACAATGACTCAGCTGGAAACGGCGTGGTGATTAGACTGTCAGGCTTTCTTTTTTTTTTTGTCCGAATATTTCAAATAACAATCCGCCCACTACGGCGAATTCATGTGTGATTGTATCATCAGTGTTTAACTTGCCTTGTTTCTTGTGGGTAGCAAAGTTAATTAAACTGTCATCGGTTTACGGGCTTATCTTGATGGCAGTCTCCATCCTACAGAAGACTTTAATGTAAAACGATGGGAGAATTCATATCTCTTATGCATATTATTTGAAAAATGCGCTAAGAACGACACCTTTAGGTAAAAGTTTCCAAGCAAGCGATACCTGGTAAGCCTTTTGATGTTTGCAGCTTTCTGAATATAGACGCGTAAAGAAAAAAATACAGCAACTTATTCTCTGCATAATGCAATATTTGCATCAGATAGTGCAGCGCCGAGGAGTATCTGCTTATATTGCATCATGCCGGTTTATTAAAAAAAAAAGTTTGAAATACATGTCTGTCATTGAATATTGTTATATAAGCACTGAGAGAATATCTGAACCCAGACTGCAGGAAAAAAAAGCAATTAAGTTAAGAAACAACCTACTATTTTTTTTTTCTTAATGCAAACCTGAAAAATAAAGCATTGTTTCATTCTTTTGTTTCCACTCAAAGGAGTAGATGGCGTATATTAGAAACCTGTCAAACCTTTAGATAAACTCGAGGGCACCCAGGTAGCTCACCTGGTCGAGCATGCTCTCAAAGCAAACGTCCTTACTGCTTATCCTCTCCTCTGAATTTCCTGTCCAGCTGTCAAATAAAGTAGAAAATGCCCCCCCCGCCTCCAAAAAAAAAAAGAGACTCAGGATAAACTGCAATTTGGTGAACGTAGAAAAAACAGGTTGTTTTTGAAGAGCTGACATTTTGGAGATGCAAGGTACAACCTACAAAGTGAGAGCTTTGAACACAGCACAGCTAAATATAGAGGAAGTAAACAAATGAATGTGTTCTTTCGAATTACAAACGACAACTCGGATTTTTCCTGTAACCTTTGTTTTTTAACGGGTGAGGCGGTAGCATCTATTTCCGCTTGCCCCCGATTCACCTTTTCCATACCTTCTTGTCACCATGGCAGCAGCAGGAAGAAGCTTTATCGAAAGAAAAAAAAAAGAAAAACAGCTCCGCTGCCATTGGGACAAAGTTGGCTGATACAACGTTCCACCTCTTTCAACCCACACCTTCTTCTTTCTGTTTGTATTTTCAGAGATGAATAATTAGACTGAGGACTCATATGTAACAGAGCAAACCACCACAGTGTGCTGTGAAATGCAAGGCGCTGCTAGTTTACCCTACCGAGTCGATCCTAGTCATCCTAAACGCAGCATGTAATCATGTTAAAGATCGACTGTTTTGTTGCAGTGTTTTCATCGCTGTCATAAATAAAGTGTTCAGCCTGGATAAGTAGTTCTCTAAAATTTAGATCAGAGTTTGAACCTTTCTGGCTCTTTGCTTACTGAATCCTTTGAGGCTCCACAAATAGACCTTTTTTCACTGGAGACATTTTGACCCGTCATGGCAGGAGAAGCACAAGTGCAACCAGTAACCTTAACGAAGGCTCAGCCCTGGAACGGTAGCCTTATTAATTACACCTGTGCAGTATACCTGGATAAAGGGAAACTTCCACATCCAACAAGGGGTAGTTGCAGGGTGGTGCAGTGGTTAGCAGTGTGGCCTCACAGCAAGAAGGTTCCTGTTGTTGAGTTTGCATGTTCCCCCCGTGTCTGGGACTTCATAGTTTGTCTCTAACTACTACTAGTTTGTCTCTCTGCGCCCTGTGATGAGGAACTGGTGACTTGTCCAGGGTGTACCCCACCTCTCGCCCAATGTCAGCTGGGATAGGCTCCAGATAGCATTAGTATGAATGACCAAACCAGGTTTCCAGCAAATTTTAACTGGGTTTTGAAGAACATCACAGCCTCCATGGCTCCACACAGATCAGATGTTAGTCTGCCAACATGCTGACATGTGCTCAATCTGCATTCAGTATCTGTATTCACCTTGTCACACTTTCTTTTTCTCAATAAACCAATAAATCTTGAGATGTCTGTAATTGACAATGATCACAATTTCAACATTCATAGTGCTGCATGTCTGCAACTCTATGCATGAAATGAGATGTTTTGCACTGTGGGATTGTTTTAGCAGACCCCGCCTACACCCAAAAGTCAGCTGGGATAGGCTCCAGCCTGCCGTGACCCTGACGAGGTTGAGCGGTTACAGAGGATGGATGGATGGATTGTTAGCCGAAAGTTGTTCCATTCCAACTGTCTGGACGGGTTTCTTTCCTCAATAGTTTAGCTGAAATTGAATCTTTCTACCTCATAAAAGGTCAATATTGACTGATGATTCTCAGGTCGTAATATATTTCTTTCATGGCAGAAAACTTTTTTGGTGGTTGGTTTTAAAAAATAAAAGGCACCCAAGAGTCTTAAAAGTTACTACAGCTATTAAACAAAGGTCAAAGAGATGGCAACTGCAGCCCAGAACTCAGTCGTGTGAACTTTTTTATCTGATTTGCCTATTAGTTTAGTGCCACGGTGGATTACAAGGTAGTAATAGATATTCCAGGGCTGAGACATCATTAATGTTATTAGTGCCACCTGTGCTTTTACTGCTATGACAAAAAAAAAATCTATTTAAGAACCAGAACGGATCGGATTTAAAACTAAATTTGAGAAAGGATCTATATATCTGCCAAGATACCTTCATTTCTTTAAAACACTGAGGCTCGAAATGTGAGTGAAACTAGATGGAGTTTGATGCCTGAGGAGGAAAATACTAATTTACGTTCAATTAAATTAGTCATGTTGAACGTGATAATTACTCATGTAAAGCAAAATGATCACCTAACACGAAACACTGATACAACGTGCCATCAGTGGCTTGTGGGCATTTGATTTTCCTCATCACAGCAGTGCAGACAGACTGGCTTGCAGCATGAAAACATTTCGGATTAGACTCATGTACAGCTCACCATTTTCGTGGCCATACGCAGAATTCAACACTTATTACTAACGACCCTTTACACGCGGTGCACGGTTCATAAGGTCAGAGTAAAAACTAATTAAAGTAATAAACCTTATTTATGTGGGACCTTTCCAAACATAAGTTAAACGCAGGGGGAAAAAAGAAGAAGAAGAAAAACCTTGATAAATTTGTTCCAGTGAAGAAGGGATGAAAATGTGGTGGGTTGTGTCAGGGTAGAGACTCTGGGTCCTGCCCTCCTAGCTGGAGTGGCATTCTGGTAATTGAGGCTCATTATTGATGATTTGGTGCACCTGCTGTTTGGCCTATTTACACATTTCTCTGCACTCCTTCGCCTCCCAGAAGCCACAACCTCTCTGTTGAGTCCGATTTAGTGTCTTGCATGTGTACTGCATCTACACTGTGTCCCAATTCCATGCACCGTAATAAATCTAACACTAGTTCAGATTGGAAAAGTGACACCAGTCAGTGTTGTCAGAACGCATGATGCAGAATTTGCTTGATTTCTGAGTTTGCAGGAAATGGAAATAACATGTGGTGGTGAGACAACTTGAGGAAGATGGATGGAAATAGAAATAATACAACATGTGTTATTTTAATTAGTAACTGCTTTCCAAAATTGCAGTTTGATTTCTGATAAATCTTTTGAGTATGCTGATTCACTTCTTAAATGTCCAAGAACACAAAGAAGAAGTGACTCAGCGAAATTAATCCATGTGTCTTTACAAAATGGTTCTTGATGCTCCACGTCTTTGCTTATTTTTGGATTGGTGGTTCTGACCGTTGCAAATTCAGCCAGCTGAAGCTCCTCATGCAGGACTTTGTGAAACCAAAAGCTTGAGCCCTCTAAAAGCTTACAATGACTGAGCTGAATGCTTGAATACAATACCTGAATGATCTCCCTGACATTGTAGTTTTAGTTGCATAAACTTGAGACAACCAGATCAAAATCCTCCATGGGTTGCTTTGAAATGGACTGACAAGTAGCACATTTTGTTACATGAGATTGTCGCTATTTTTCTATTCCAATTATCCAAGAACTTGAACCACAGAAGCCCCTGACTGTTTGTTTTTGCAAGAGCTTGGCCGCTGAATCTGCTGCTGTTCGTGTCAGCGGTCCACACACATCTCCTGCTCTGGGGTGAAGGTTGAACTTTAGAGTATCTCCACGTATAAAGCCTTCTGCTTGATTGTTATTTTAATCTTTTTGCCATGGCCCATTATTGTTATCCATGGTAATCAGTAGCTCATTTGTTAGAAATTAAACTCAGCAGCACTCAAGCAGTCTGTTATATTCCCAGTTGGTTTACCTATTACTGCCTTGTCCTTGTCATCTTACAAAAGCTCAGCCAGTCATCATGAATTTGTCATCAGCCTCAAAAAAACACATCAATAAAGTAGTTCAAGCTTGTCCCCTTCAATTCAAAACCATCTCCTGAATAAAAAAATAAATCATTTCTTTTAGAATAAGTTATACAAGCACTAATATTCTCCGGACTTGACTACTGTAACTAACTTCTCTCTGGTATAAATCAGAAATCACTCTCTCACCTCCAGCTTGTGCAAAATGCAGCAGCTACGCTTCTGACTGGTTTTAACAGACGACAGCAACATTACACCGACTTTAGCTTCTCTTCATTGGCTCACTGTTTGATTTTAGAATCGATTTTTAAGATTTTACTGATCACTTTTAAGGCACGTCAGGGGCTGGCTCCAAGTGGGACACGAGGCTCGCAGAAGCAGTGAATTCTTTTAAATCACTTCTTAAAACATATTTTTATGGACTGGCATTAATGTGATGTTTGTCTTTTTAACTTTCTTTTTTGCAACTTAACTTGAATTAAATCATTCTATTTCACTGTGTTATTATTTTATTTTTGTTATGTGGTTGTTTATGTAATCTATGCATTTCTTAACTTTAAATGATATTTTTAACTGCTTTATATGTCTTCTAAATGTTGTTGGTTCTTATTTTGAGTATTTTGTTCATGCTTGTCTGTCAAAGCACTCTGTAAACGCTGTTTTTAAAGGTGCTATATAAATAAAGGTATTTTTATTTTTTAATGTAGCCAAAATTCAGCTGCTTATTGAGGCAATTCATTTATTTGAAGGCCATTTTCCCAGTAGCAAAACTTGTAGGGAGCAATTGTCTGTAACCTCATCTACATTCACAATCGCCCAGCTGTGTTTGTGATGGAGTTCAAACTGTTATGCTTCAAAGTTTCTCTACAACTGTGATATTTTTTATTTATTTTAACCTAGCTATGAACAAAGTGCATTTGTTCAGGCATTGTTTTTGTCTGCAGGCTGCAAGATCATATAGTTGTCTTTGAAGTCTTTTCTGATGTCTCTTTCCAATTAGGATTTATATTTTATGTTTTCAAGCTTTGAAATATTTGAGATCATTCTCCGCCCAATCTCCAACCTGAAAACAAGGTTTTACCCTGCAGGTTGTCAGATTATGGTTCCTATTAGCCACCTACCTCTTGCTGTGCAAACTGAAAATCTTTCTCTTAAACATCTAGTTTCTTTGCTCTTACTTTGCCTTTTTTCTTTTATTCATATTTTATTCTCATGAGACTTTACTCGACACTACTGTAGAAGAAAAAAAGCTTCTTTTAAAACGGTGTACCTCAAGGCTGCATTCTAGATCCCATAGTATTGTATGCCTACTATGCTGTTGACTTTCAGTTCTACACTTTTTAGGCATTTAAATCTTTGTAAACTCACAGATGTATTAAGAGAAAATGATGTTCTAAGATGCTGCCCCATTCTTGGTTTTCATGTTTTTGAGCCCAAAGAGTATACTTGAGTTTTTCTCTGGGTGAATTAGAGACCTACTCTGACTGAGCCTGCTGCACACATAAACGGCATGAAATGCTTGATTGATACGGCTCTACTCATATTTTAAATCCTGTTGGACTCAACGGTAACGATCAGTTGTGCCAGATGGCCGCCCACCATGTGCTCAGTTCTGCTCAAGGTTTCTGCCTCTTAAAGGAAGTTTTTTTTCGTTGGCACCGTCGCCAAGTGCTTGCTCATGGTGGGAATTATTCAGTATGGAGATCACTTCTAGCACTCTGTGACGTTAGGAGCTCTAGTTGGATGAAAACCATCGTAGACTTTTAGACTGACGTGGGCTTTGTTCGACACCATAGATCTGCATTGCACTATACTGTGAGTGAGCTCACTTTACATGCGTCAGTGAAAATCCCAGAATAATATGCTCTACAAAGCATCGGTGACGGTTTAGGGAGCTCAAGGGATCTATATCCCCCCCACTGAGCTGTGCACTACTGCATACAAAACCTCATAAACATTTTTATGTTGTTGGTCCTGTAAGGCTGCGTTGATGAGTGTTTGGTGTGTGGCTACTAAATAAACAGCCAAATCCTCCATGTGTCATCATATTAAAAAAAAAGGGGGAAACTCACTGTTGGAATCACTGTCATACATTCATTATGAATAATTTAGTGCCCAGCTGATGTGGACAGTATAGCTTCTGCTGCAGGATTCATACAGTCGGAGACAGATGTCAAACACAGAGCTATTTCTGTGTGTCCGGTATCCTGGTCCAAGATTGCAAAGAATGTCACTCGTATCAGGCGTTTCTGTTCGTATTGTTTTGCAGATTCGATTGCCGTGGCGGTATTAAATGTGTGGTCCTGCACAGTACAATCACAAAGCAGTAGGGGCTCAAATGAGTGATTGCAGGGAGGCAGCGGGGACACAATGATCTCAGCGGTTGTATTCACAAGGATGCTTATGTGAACCAAATATGGCAAGATTCGCTTTAATGTCAGGTTCCAACCTGTGATTGCACATTAGCTTGAGAGACTGTTGCTCTCCAGCACTGTAATTACCTACGGTAAGTGTCTTCAGCCAAGAGAATGGCAGCTCACACAGGCAGGGGGTGGACTTTGTCTCAATTAGTCTGCTCTGTTTCATCTCCTTTTCTCTGCAAAGACAACAGTAGCAGGGAGATTGGCGTTTGTCCTGCGTACGGCTGGTGGGGGCGCCCCATTCTCTCTTTGACACAACAGAGAAATGTCACTGAATAAAACAGGAAGCATTCAAAAGCTTCTTTTGAAGCGAAAGCGTTCGTTTTGAAGTCTGACATTGCTCTACAGTCGAATTGTGATCTGTAAATGAATTGCATCCTTTCTGATGAAGGGACTCGGTGGTAACATCTGCTGCCTTCTGTGAAAGCAGACTCTGATAGAGGTTTGATTGCTGACAGCTTATGATAAGTCACTTATGACAATTTGTCTTTTTTGTCTCCAGTGTTTTATTCGTGCTGTTCCCATTAATGCTCAGTCTGGAGAAGGCCAGGTCTTTGCCCAGCTTAGTTTGTCATGCGTTATCAAACAAGGTGGTTCCAGTTTTGAATGTTCTTTTCTTCACAATTAGAGAATCAAGCAAATGGAAGCTTCCATCACATTAATATAGCATGGTACTTGAGAATTACATACTTTAAAAAGTGCTCTCAGAGATTTAAAAAGCCTCTCCTGACCTCTCCGCAGCATTTCATAGCCGAGCAAAAGTGTTAAAAGGGAAACTGAATCACCGGGAGGTCTTTGCTTTCTGTGTGTCCGTTTCATCATGTTCCAGTCTACCAGGAGCTATATGCGGTTACAAAAGCTCACAGAGGGCAAGAGGCAGAACTGTCATCATGACACGGCACCGGGGTGTCAGAGGGGGCAGGCGGCACTATAGGCAAGGTCTGCCAGTGCCGTGTGAGACGCTGGCGTCAGTCGGAACAGGACAAAGCCACGAATGTCACGAATGTCTCACCAGCCATTTATGTAAAAAAAAATGCCGGAGAACAGAGAGGGAGTGTGACGGTGGTGCTCTTTCTATTCTTAGGTCATGCAGACTTAAAGTGTTTTTACATGCTGCAAGGGGCGAAAAAGTTTCTGACCAAAGCTGCCATGACTTCTTCATAAAACTGTTTACTGATGTCCTCTGGAGTGGTGAAAAACTGATTGATGGCTCAGTCTAATAAGTTAGACTGAGCCATTTCTTTCTACAGTTTATTTTTTAGTTGGTATTTGCTGATTTGTTTTTCAAACCAAGTTTCCTAGGTGTATTGTCTGCAGTTTGAAAATGTCACAGTGATATTACGGTTCGTTTTGGCATTGTTGGCAGTAATTATCACGCATTTGCAAAAATGGAAAGTGGTTTTGAGCACAGCTCCACTGCGAGGGAGCATTTTACCAGCATTTCATATCTGCAAAACATTGGACTCGATTCAGTGGATTGCTCATTGAGGAGAAGTAAATGTGCGTGTTAACCTGACAAACCATCTGGGAAGTCGTCCTTGGACACTGTTTGAAAAAGGCCAGGCACTTTAAAAAAAATACTTGGCAGCTGATTGGATGAACCATCTGTCCATCACCATCTATCACAGGCAAACTTCAATCAATCACATCAGCTTGAGTCAGCCGGTAAATGAAACTCTTGCCAAAGCCAGTTGGGCGAAGAGACGTCTTTTCCGTGGGGGGAAAGCCTTCAGTGCTGCTCTTTGCTCTTCTTTCAGTGAGGAAATTCTCACTGATTCGGATTACTGATGCAAGCAGCAACTACGCTAACCTCTTCTGGAGCTGCCATGGGTGTTTCTGAATGAACAGCCGCTTCACGCAGCATCATACAGAGCATTAAACCACACTCCTTAGCTCCTTACAGGACACTGGTTGGTCAAAACAACTGTGGGTCAGACACACAGTGCATTGCTTGAAGCCTGGCAGGATGGATCCTGGTGTGAATTCATGATCTTGCCTTGCAAGGTTATATGCATGTTGGTTTCTGACTAAATTTAACCTCAGTGAACTCTGACCTGTACTATTGACCGGTTGCAAATCATATTCGTAACCGTAAGACGTTATTATATCTGTGTCTGTCTTACTACCAAATAGATGAGCTCGCTACATTAAAATCTTTAGATATAGCCAGTTTATTTCAAGTAGATGACACACAAGATGTGGCTAATTCAAATCAATGTTACCTTGATGATGTGGTCCCAAGTCCCAAGCCCACCATCCATGGGTGGACTGGGACAAAAAATCGGCCCTGGCATTTTGGACCAGAGCAGCCCACAACAACAATAATCTCTGCAGGTCAATCCTGAATTCACCACCCACGCTGTTTTCAGACACTGTTTTCAGACACTGTTCTCGGGCAACTGTTTCCGACACCATCTGGCATTAAGTGAAGCGCTCAGATAAATCTGGCAGCTGCATCTGACTGCCCAGAGCAACTTGGGCAAGTGTTTTGTAGTTGGAGACATGTTTTTAGGTGTCTATAAGAGATCAGAGAGAGAGAAGGGACAGGAATCTGACCGTCCACATGAGGACAGACGTGAATTCTTTGAGGTTTGATCACCGGAAGTGTTAAAGCCACAAGGAAATGTTTGATTTTGACTTTTTACTATTGTTCCCGCTCTAATAAAACTGCCAAGTCATTTTCTGTTGATGGTTCACTTTAATGTCAAAAAACCGCTCGTCTGCAGGCTTGAAAGATTTGCATGCCAGGTATCATCTATTCCCTCAAGTCACAATCCCCATAAAACTCATTGCTTTCCCCTCCCCTTGCCCCCTGCGCAGGTGACAAGCTAAAATGAGAGATAGCTCCATTTGCTTCCTATAGCTAATTGGATTAGTGCTTAAGGCACTACAATAACGGCTGAATTTAGAGAGGCAGGCGGAGAGAATGGGGGAGTGGGGAGCTGAGTGTTGGAGCCAATTTTCCAGTGAAATGAGCTTTGCTCCAGGTGAAGAGAGAACTCCTGCAGAGAAAAAGAGAAGCTCTGTGTTGGAAGATTTTATGCTACGGGATGCAGTAATGTGTCAGAGAATTTACAGTCGGCGTGTTACAAGACGGAGCACAGAGTTGTAAACGGCATGTTTATATCACCGTCACAATGCAGCAAATTAATTACATGTCCTGATAGGAGACGACTGTGTCCTCTTTGTGTCGCGGCTGATTAGCTGGAGGGAATGTGTCAGTTTTAGATAAGAGCGCAGCTCCGATGTTCCGTCTTCATCAGTGTTATTAACATTCAAAGGTGTGTTTTAAAAGATGCATTGTTTACGTCGTTCTTCCTGCCTTTGGCTCCATGTCTTACTGTGTTTAACACCACCAAATATTTAGTACAATATCCAGAAATTAGTGTCAGCTAAAGTGTTAATGTGTCTTTATTGTTGGATGCAGTGTTGTAACCCTATTTACTTTATGAAGTATAAGTGCTAATATAGTTGACTATATTTATTTTATGTGAATAGGTACCTCAGCAGGAGTTGTTGTTAGCTAATGAAAAACCCATTAAACATCATGCACCCTTTTTATATAATGGGAAAATAGTTGTATAAGTCAATATCATTAAACTTTTAAAGTTATTACATGTAGAATTGGGGTTGGTTATGGGATCTTTTAACCCTCCAGACAGTAGAATTGTTAAATGTTGCTGCAGTTCACCGAGAACTAATATGAGAGTTCAAGCTCCATCTCAAAAACAGGAAGTATAACAGACGACAGAAATGTGGCAGGAGGTAGTTGCTTTAGCAACTTATGAGAAAAGATCTTTTGAATTTATGCGGAAAAGTCACCACGACCCAGTCAGTCCTTTGCTGGGTCTTTGGCGAGCCCTGTGGAAAATAGCATCCATTTCTAGCAATGACGGGTCAAGAGCTCCTTCACAACCCAATCTTACAACTGCCATAATATTGTAAAAAAGATTACTGTGTATTTCCAGTCACGGCAATTTGAACTAAATACATTCTGTTTTTTAATACACTGGAAATTATTTGAAAAATGTCAGGCTCTCCAGAGCGCTGTAGTGAAAGTATTATGTAGGGTCTGCGACACAGTCATCCTTGACTTTACAAACCAAATGGCACCAATGAGAGAAATTTCCAAATCCTGCATCGAAAGGCTGCATTGAAATGTCATACTGTTGTTTAATACGTAAAAAAAAGAATGTTAGATATTTTAACGTGTACCAGAACTTTAGCTTGAAACCAGCAGTACATAAAGCGGATATTATTTTGATTTAAGTAGTAAGAATAAATACCTGACAGCAGCAACAGCGTAACATACAATGGGTGGACAGCGACCAAGACGATTTTGGAATGACGTCAATAAGGTTTCATTTGCACAGGTTACCACGGTTACCTGTCTCCAATGGGCAAAAGTGTCTGAAAAGATACATACTACTGTTTATTCACACAAAAGTTTGTTAAATGACTTATTGGGTAAGCTTGGATTCGGACACAGTGAGTAACTTTCATATTTTTACTAAGGAGAATAATGTATATTTTGTATTTTTATGTCGCCGTATGCTGCAGTGAAAATATGGGTGGCTTTCTCAGAGGTGAGTTCAGCCATCGTTATGTCTCTGTTAAAACATTTCCTCAGTCTTCCTGCAGCTTGGCAGGCTGCCTCAGCAATCATCGGGGCAGAGTGACTAAGGCAGTAAAAAAAAAACAAAAAAAAAACAGCATACAATGGTGGGAAATTACACAGGAAGTCCATTCAAGCTTTGAAAAATCTATTAATTAGCGTATTGGCATGAAACCTCTCACTCAGATTATTTGTTCACTTCACCTGCAGTCACCTTCTCTGATAACTGTGTTGACAGTTTCTCTGCTCACCGCTTCTGACTAACTGTAAATCTGCACAAAGCAGCGTTGAACACTGGCAGCTCCAGATGGTGGCAGGAAGGAAGGCGTTTGCAAAATGCGTATGTACAGAATTCATGTAACCCGATGGAAGCTCACACCGCATAACTGTGTTTACTAATTAGCATAACGGACGGGGGAGGCAATAGGTTTGACGTAGTAATTTACGGAGAAATGTCACACCTATAGCAAGTACCATAAGGACGACTACTGCTCCAAGTTGTGAGAGCAGTCAAACCTCGTCATCAGAAATAAACTTAATCCGTCTTAGGTCCTCTGAGGCTGGGGCCCATATAGAGACTTGTGCTGTCAACAACTGCCATGCTTAGGTCTGAGCTCCGCCAAACTGCCAGCCGTGATAAAGAAAACGTCGGAGCCTCACCTGAGCTTTGCTCGTTTATAACCTGTAGGGCGTGGTGGGTGGAGACTGGGTGTTGGCCTCTGCTGGAGAGCTCAGGAAGTGGTTCTTGCATTATATGTATGAGCCTGCCTGACGTCCCAAGGGGCTTGAAATCTGAACAATGCTTCCAGAGACAAGCCACGAGAGACAGTGTGGCTGCTGCAGCAGCTCATGCAAAATGGAGGCGGTTGTTCCCTTTGAGTAAATAATCAAATAATCAAAATTTGTATCCTTGAGGCCTAAGAAACGTTTTGCAGGGCTCCCTACTGGCTCATCTGGTGGAGCGTCACAACACAGCCATGACTCTGTTCTCCAAGCGACTTCAAACCCCATGAGGAGTGCTTCAGAAGCTTGCCCACCAAACTTTGTTTACTTGCTCAGATTTGGTAATTGTTCCCTGGTTTATGTGCTTCTAAATGTTCTTCCAATTGTTTCCTCTTTGGCTGTCTTTACAATAAGAAGTTTGCACAGGGTGTTTTATTTTGAAAAGCCATTTCTGTGTTTGACTTCTGGGCAAGCTCGAGCTGCTCTGTGCAGATTGACGCGGGATCAATAATACAACGGCCATCTATCCTCGGCATTCGTTGCTGGCCCCTGCTGGGGTTCGACTAGAACAGTCGCGATCAGCTCCGGCTACCATGGCGCACAAGGAACGCGTCACAGCCATGCCCGGTGGAATTTTAGCCAGCAGCCCTGGTTCAACTTTCTCTGTTCAATAAAAGCTTAGAAGAAGAAAGAAAACCCACGTTGTTTACATTAACGTTTGCATGCTAGTACTCCTCTTTGAATTCATCTTTGTTGGTCAGTGTTGCCAGATTTGATGGACAAAAAGTGGTCCAATTATTTCTGGAATATACACAAAGATTTTGTTGGTGTGAAGAATCCACATGGTACAAAAACCATCCACCCAACTGGATGGAAGATAAATAAATGCGTGTAGCAGTCGCTGTCAGGAAGCACGGGGGAAGAAATCACTCTGAGGCACGACATTAAAACATGACACAAAATAGAAAATTGCTGAGACGCATGGAGAAGACATGGACTTAGGGCCATTCTACGTTGCTGATTTATCTGATGAAAGAGGTAATTTAGCGCTTCTGCGTTGATTTGTGGATGTTCTTCATGCCCTGTCCACCCGGATCAATATGGGTGTCAGAGGTATGGCCCTAAATTACTGTTAGATGCTCATTACGAATCAAAGCTCAATAGAATTGTGGGTGTTAGTATGGTGTGTATGTGTGTGTACTGCACCTGTGAGTGCGTCTTTCTGAAGTGCCTGCCAATAAACACCAAGGCCATGGTGTGGTTTGAGTTGCAGAGGTTTAATCAACCCTCTCTCTCACACACACACAAATAAAAACCAGTGGGGAAAAAGACCAAACTCTCCTTGAAGTTACCTTCTGAAATCACAGGTCCCTTCGTATACAATATAATATATAGCAAATAATGTTGCAGTGCAGATAAAAACATGAAAAAGTATGTCCACAATGGGATGATCAAAGGGCAGAAAAAGCAATAAAAGAAGTGTGTCTATCCATCAACGGGCTGCTGAACACCAAGAATGATCTGAGTCTCAGGTGGACTGGATGCCTGACAGAGACTCTCCTCTCTAAATCACATGGCTGCTCTCTTATTTCCTGGATGACTGGACAGTTTCTGCCTTCAGCCATGTACAAAACAAGCAACTTCTGAAAGGGAAACTTCACCAGTCAGTCAACGGCGAGTCACATTTATGTATTATTGATTTTTTTTTTTTTTTATTTGTTCTTGCTCACAGCCAAGTCGGCGCATCCTATGAGGCTTTAAGAATTAATAGAACTCTGCACACACTTTGTAAACGTAACGGTATTTCAACACCGTGGCGCTTTCTGCTTTGAAATTGTGTTGACCATTGTTATGGGTTTACCAACTATAGTGTGCCTTTAATGAATTTTTCCCCTTGGAACCTCCAGAGTGACCGTATATGTATTTATCTTATAGCACACCTTGGCTTCTCATTTATACACAGTGGCAGAAGAAGTTTTCAGATCATTTCGTACTTCAATTCAACAGCGTAAAAATACTACATAATTATACTAGCCCTGCATTTTAACTCTTACTTAAAGGTCCAATGTGTTTGCAGAATAAGAAACGCTGTATACGCTGTATTTTTTTTTTTAAGAAAAACCCTTTAATAAGGAAGACTGGATTCAAAGTATCAAAGTTTAAGATGAATTTATTATTCTTGTCCAGGAGGGAGAGTTTAACAGTGCAACACACAAAAAGAGGGTCAAAGAAAAGGCTCCCCGAGGAGCTCTAACAGTTGGTTCTTATACATTTTTTTTAATGGGCTGTCTCGGACACCTCCCCACTGATACAGAGAATAACATAACGTCCTTTTTTGGTTTTCTGCTCAGTAATGAGCATTATGTTTTATATCCAACTGATGCTTCTCTAACCTGTCTCTCTTGTCCTTGTACTCTTCATTTATAATTATCTCTCCCTCTCAGCCTCAGTAAAACACAGACCAAATAAGGGAAGTGCACGAGACGTGCAAAAAACAGGATAGACACACACACTATATGAATTAAAACATCTGAACCTCAGAAAATCCTAATTTTTGTAACAGTAATTATCTTTTTGTTAGTATATAATCATCTGAAAATGAGTCTTTGTATCTATAGATGCCACAGGTCGTCGTCTAACAGTAACCTTTGAAGTAAAGCCAACATAGAAAAGCAAAAACTGCAGTTCCTCAAACAGCCACTTGAGGTCGGTTACAGAACAAGTCAGTCTCCATAGGCCCCCATATTAAAATGTCCAACTTCACAGCATAAATAAACATGTTTACAGCCAAGATGTCAGCAGGCCAGAGTCACCACATTGAGCTATGGTCCTCTACCATGGTAGTGTGCACCATGTTTCTACAGTAGCTCAAAATGACCAAACTAAACATTGGCTCTAGATTATTACTTTATCTTTATCATGCATTTCACAGCCACCGTAGTTTCTCCTCCATGCAAGGACAGAGGGTGAGGCGACATGGTTGCAATCACTAAACCACTACACGCCACCACATCCTAGACACTGGTCCTTTAAGTAAAAGTATCATTAGCTGAAGTGCACTTAAATAATCAAAAATACACGTACTTGTATATTTACATGGAGAATTGTACTGCTGTAGGCAGCGTGTTGTTTTTATTACAACATGTCACCACGCAAACTAATGAAATGCTCCTTGGATTTGGAAGTAATGATTAGTCACTGCTGCAGGGCAGCGAGGCATGGTAACGATTGCAGCCAACAGTACATTGTGTAAAGGCGCGTTGTTTAATCATTTGCCTCACCTTTGCATTTGTTTTTGGTTCTAGAGAGATGTCAGAGACGCTGCAGCCATGTTTACTGACAGCCTATGAGTCAAACACAAAAATGCAGGCATGTCGAGCAAATGTGCAGCCGACTGCCGGATAGCGTGTCCAACGCCAGCCCCGCTCCGCTCTTGAAGAAAATACTTTGACAATATCAGACTATATCAGGTTACCTTGCTCCCAGACCTGCCAGTGGCTGATGTGCTTGGCTGCCTGGCTGTCTGAGGACACGAGTGAGACCATCCTAATGAGAGATAAGAAAAGAGCAGAAGCATGTGAGAACACCTGGGTACTGAAGGCCCACGCAGAGAGGCAGCGAGCAGCTATAACACACACTTTATGTATTCAGAAAGGGTACTCTGAAGGTAACATTTCAACTACTTAATCATTGTAGGTAAAGAGTTTCTCACCACACAGTGTGCATACAGCCTAAGAAACCAAGCATATACCAACCAATATAATGTTTTCAAAGGGTCTTTTTTTTTTGTTGTGCAGAGTGTATTGTTTATATCAGCTTGCATTCTTCCTCTCCTCTTTTATTAGTGCAATGCTACCTTTTACAGCAATGCCCTGTGTATTCTGCAACAATGTGGTGAACTCATGGATCCATGACGTCACTCGCAGGTGAAGCTCAATGTGGTTGCTCTGGCTGCCACCATCCTTGGCGATGTGGGCAAAGACATGGATTATTGGTGGACCCGAGGCAGGCCGATCTGTAACAGCACTCACCTGGCACTTACGTATCGGCTCCACTTCCCAGCCATGGAGATTGCCGCTTGGGTGAATTACACCCCATACTTTGCTCTATACTGCTGTGAGAGGTTAAAACTCCACAGGGTATGTTTGACTTGTACTTTGTGTATTAAAAGTGACATTTATTTCATGAATAAATGAATGAGGTAATTAAGGCAGGTCAAGTTAAGAATGCTGTATGTTCTGGGACAAACATTAAAATAATTCTCAAACACAATTAATTACATACTGTGTAATACTGTGTCATGTTTCAGTTCAGGAAGTGGACCCAAGTTAACTAATAATTTACTTACAAAAACAAACATCCAACATACTCAGACAACCTGACAAATGAAACCAAGAAACAGAAACTAAATACACAAGTGAAAACTGAAACTGAACACGGAGGAACAAATTATCAAAAATGGTGGGAAACACAAAGGCAGGAAGTAAAGAAACAGAGAGGTGAGAATTACAAAATAAAACAGAAAACACTAAAGCATGATGTACTGAAGTAACTAGAACACATTTGAATTGTCTCAAACGCCTGAAACACATCAGTGTACCGATTTATGTTCTTTTATATGGCAGGATATTTTAGGATTGTGTTGAGCCGTTTCATGAAGATTTACATTAAATACATGTATGTATAATTTCAATCTATATCTAAATATATGTTTGGGTTCTTTTCAAATGCCAAAGTTCATCTCTGTCTCTATACTATTCACTGTGTTACTACAGTTCTCCGCATTTTCATTTTTCACTGTATTAAATATTTAAACCGGTGAAGCTTCAAACAGTCGAGTAGTTCACTGGGCAATTAAAGTCCTGAATTTGTAAAAGCTACAACCTCCTCTCCAGAGGAGAGTGTGAGGTTTTTCTTTGGATTCTCGAGGTGCCAACACTTCCACGTGGCCTTTATGTTCTTTACACATTAGCATGCTGCATTTATCGAACAATAAACAAAGCGAAGAGAGACTGAATCAAAAATCGGGTCAGCTAACACAGAGTTTATCGTATCATTTAGAATTTTCTGATGTATGCTGTTTTCACACTTTTTAATGAAATGCTAAAAAGTTTCATCTTGGGGAAAAAAAAGATCCATATGTGTTGTCACAACACTTCACTGAGTGGGAACATTTTAAAGACACCATGTTGGCCGAAGAGCACAGAGCATTCGACGTAATTAGGATTTTGTTTGGCAGTGTCTCCAAAGCTTGTTCCCACTGCAGATAATCCGAACAGGCTACACGACGTGTTTGTCTGAGCTATGGGAGAACTGTGAACTCAAGTCTGAGCCTGTAAGCTGCCACAGAAGAAAATGAATGAACACCCACATTCACAACAAAGCAGACTTTAAGAGAGAGAGAGAGGCAAGGAAGAGAAGAAACAAAGGCAGGAAAGGTGGCTGATCAAGTGATGGCACCATCGCACTGCTCCGATCTGCAGCAGAGAAATTACCTTGGAGGCTGTAAAATAAAAAGTTTTGTGTCAAGTCAGGTCAACATTTGTCCAGTAGTTGTATTTTTTAAAAAGTTTTTCTTTGAAAATTGTATTGTTTTTGTCTTCCTGTTCCTGTTCTTTCACCTCGCCTTTTCACCATTCTTTCATTATTTTGGCTGCAAGTCATTTCTAAATAAGTTACACTTACTTTTTCTTGCTGGAAGTGAGGTGAAAAGATCAACACTACAAAAATGAAGCTTGCACCAGCATCCAGTTACCTTAACTTAGCTGTATTAAATCTGCAGTCTTTCTACAACAAAGCAGGGTATGATTTAAGGCATGGCTACCTTATGATTGACAAGTCACTACAATGGTGTGTCTTCAGGTCAGATCCAATCCGGTCAGATCCAGTCCGGATAGTGGTGTAGCCTCCACAGCTCCACCACTTCTGGTTCCAAACAACCAAGATAGTGTCACACCTCAAGGCTTCAAAATGCAAACCAATGGGTGACATCACGGTTGGTTTATGGTCCATGGTAGATGTGGTTTTACAAGTGGTCACATGCTGGACTAGTCTAGATTATGTCCTCGACCAAAACTTGTTGTTTTGTACACTTCGGTTTTAGTACAAATTATAAATAACCGGTTGATTTGTAGTTTTCTGGTAGACGGATTTGGTGAACTGCTATTTTCCAGTCTTTATGTTAGTTAGTAAGTTAAGCTGATGGTCACTATCTTCATATTTCACATATATGAAAGTGGTTTTGGTATTTGGAAAAAGAGACATTAAAATCATTTTTAAAGTTTGATTTTATTAATTAAGTGTCACAAAACATCTTCCCTTCATGTCACAGCTCTGAAATGTCCATATCTTAGTAGATAACTAGACCTAATGTAAATCCATTGATTTTCATTCAATCGCTAACGACTTTGTGAGTCTGCGGCTCATTAAAAACAACGGCGCGATGCAGATGCACGGCTTAGCACCGTCATCAGACTCATATCCATGACCTCCAAGGACCGCTGCATTTAACAGAGAACTGCCTCTCATTACTTATCCTTTATCTGCTGTCTCATTATACCCATGCTCTGTTTTTTGAATTTTTCTATTACTGTCTTTGCAATGCAAATCTCCTGCTTAAATCAGCAGCTCGGTGTATACAAAGGCAAGAGGGGAAAAAAATGACTCGTCCTATTAGTGTTGAGAAATCTGGGCACTTGGGGAAGTAGTCAGGGTGTAAAAAGGGAAAAGCCTCTGAAGAATATTCCCATCATCCTAAATGCTGTTTTTTTTGTGTGTGTTTTTTTTAGCTAAAGTATGATTTATACGGAGAGAGAAAGGCTTCCTATAATCTTAGCAGTGCAGCATCAGGTCTGCAGTTAACTAATGTGTATGTGCTGATATGCCTTCCTGGATGGTGGATGATAGCTCATGTGTCATGACTGCAGGCCTATCACCCGCAGTGTGAGCCAATATGTTCAGTAGACATAGATGTGGGCATTGCCTAATGGAATCCAGTCAGCACGGCTGATACCATCACCAAGTCACACTGCCAAGCCACGATAACACCACACTCGCCCCCCCTTCTTTGGAGCTATGGCAAGTGTCCTGGAGAGCCCTGCAGGATGTTACATATTAATACTTCTCGACATTTGCAGGGCGATAAGCAGCCTGGGTATAAATATTTCTTTTTTATGAAACCACTTCAGCTTCCTCACTGAAGACAATCTTCGCTTGTTGTCTCTTCATGGACCCGTATCTGAAAACAAATGCTCTGTCCTCAGTAACCTGTACTTCTTAAAGATGCATCACATGGAGGAGTAAAGCAGGGCATACGGGAGGGTGTGTTCAGAATAGGATTCAGATAGTCTCTGTGTTGTATTATGTTAATGAATATGCTCATTCACTTACTTGGAGAGAGTTCAACAGGAAGATCAATACAACCTTCACGTCTGTATATACACAAAGCCGAGCATAAAGACTGAAAACAGGGGGGAACAGCTAGCCTGGCTCTGTCCTACATGCAGCTGTTTCTAGGCCAGTTGCTGGTCGTAATCAAGGGTCAACCTCTGTGGCTTTGAAGTGAATCCAATGCAGAAGTTCCAACAACTGCAGTTCCTCAAACGTCCACTCGAGGCTGGCTCCAGAACGAGTCAGTCTCCATAAGTCCCCATGTTCAAATGTCCAATTTCTCCAGAAATAAACATGCTTACAGCCTGGTACAAAAAATGGTTTTGCCCATTTTTAGATTAGGCAGAAGGACTGCCACAGCAGCCAGTCTCACAAGAGCTCTTCTCTTCAGAAACCTGTGGGTAACATCACGGATACACCATCCACATTTTATACTGTCAGTGCTTCCAACTAAGAAACAGTCCGGCCCATAACTCCTGTGAAATTGCAAACACTTGAAACCTTGTACCTTTGGACAGAGCTGCTTTGTCAAGGTAACCAGCTGCCAGCACCACCTGTGTCTTTACCTTTACCTATCTGGGACCCTCAGCAAGAAAGCGAATAATCGCATTTCCCCTAAACTGTCCTTTCCATGGAGGGAGAAGCTTTGTACACAGCTATCGGCAACATACACAACAGCTCCGAGCCTGTTTTTGTATGTGTGTGTGTGTGTGAGTGAGTGTTGGTTTCTGTGCACGCACCTGTGTGTCTGCACGCTACAGAGCCTTGAAATCCGAACGTGAAATGCAGAGTGAAATGAATACAAACCACACGGATCTCCCTCCACCCTCCCTCCCTCTCTCTCCGCCGAGTGAAAAATTCATGTTCTATTACCCCATCAAATATGAATTGCAGTTTATAAGATCACATTTGAAATTCCAGGTCACAGCTCATGCATTCCCAAATACTTTTTTGGTAACATCGTCTGGGTTTATTTCTGGAGCCTGATAGAAGTGGTTTACAAATGTGTTTGTGTACGGTGGTGTAAGGTAGACGGTGACAAAGAAAAAGCCATCCCCGGTATTAAACGCTGAAATAATGAAGCTACTGTATATGGAGATATATTTAAATGTGTGCATCAGCTACTACGGTGCTGCATGAGTTATGAGATTGCCTGATCACTTGTCATGGGCTGGCATAAGGGAATGAGGCATGTGTCATATCTTGTTTAAGCAGCCTGATGCAGTGTGTTTGGGTGGATGCTTCACAGCTACTCCTCAGCCTCATGTCGTTGAGCGGTTCCCTCCCCCCTCCGGCTGTTAGCTGACTGGGGAAGTTTCCCACCGGGATGCCATGACGGCGGCTGGCACCCCGCGCTTTGCACCGCGGCAAATGGAGGTCATCCGAAGAGACAGCACCCCCTTTACCTCTTACCTCCATCGCCGCCGCTGCTGCTGCCATGGCTACAAGAGCAGGCAGACTCTCTCTCTCTCTCTTTTCTTCAGCCCCTCAGCCATCCCAGCATGCACTTCACCTCTCAGCAGGCTGGAGCTACACATTCGTTCCAACGCACATATGCTCATGTAGAAGAATTCAGGTGCCAAGAGTCTAGCGCAGCGTGCGCTTGCAAACTCTAACACATCCAAGTCCTTGGGGCTTTACATATCCAAGTCCTTCCAGCTCGGTGTAGATCCACAATAAAAAAAAAAGCTGCTGCGATGAAATAGTTCAGCTCTTGGCAAGCAACATGAAATGATCAAAACGCATTAATTATTCATCACACGGTAAAGATTCCATAGCTCTGATGTGCAGGCATCAACAGGATATAAATCCACAGAGTCACTACTACTATAGGATTTATCTGTTTGTGTTTTCATGTGGGGTCTTTCATCCGTGCTCGGATTTTCCGGGGTTAAACATCTGTCATTCAGTGTAGCGTCAGAGCCACGAACAAGTATCTGTAAGACCGGTCCAGTTTCATATCTATTGGAGCCACTTCAAACTCATGTTTTTATGAATGCAAATGATTCATTTGCATATAACTGACACGAGCTCACGGTGTTCTTCCATGAACACTTTTGTTGCCGGTGGCGATTATCACTCAGCTACTCTCCGTCATGGCGAAGCTCTGTGTCTGCTGCTGAGGGCAGTAAATACCTGTGATTGGAAAAAAAAAAAAGAATAATGCAGCACGGCCTCCTGCAGTTATCGAGGACAGGTACAGAGCTCACGGCACAGAGGAAAGTGTTCGCCTGGGCCTCCTCTGGATTTAGAGAAACCATGTCGGTGGCATTCAAAGGATTGTTTCTCTAAGAATGTTGATTTCACCCCTTACTGTTTGAGTTACAGTTAACTGTATGTGGTAGTCAGATGGTTACATCGGTAAAAGAAAAGCCTAAAATATCAAAAGTAACTCACTTTGTAGATAAACAACCCCAATGACTGACTATGTGCTGATGCTGTGTCACCTGTGTTTAATTAGTTGATGAATAATCTTTTATAATCTCTCGTATTTCAGGTTCTCTTTCACGTTTCAGGTCATCTGTGTTTCATCTGTACTTCGGCGTTGTTCGGTCTCAGTGTTCCCGCTCCTTGTGTATCTCAGTCATTTCTTAATATTCCTCCTCTGAATCACTTCAAGTCCATTTTCTTGTGCTTCTTACCTCGGCTCTTCAGCTGCCTTCCTTTTGTTTATTTTGTCTTATCCCGCCCGTCTTGTAAGATATTAAAGTTACCTTTTTGTTTATTCTACCTTCCCGTCTGCATTTGGGTTCAACTTCTTTTTTTTTTTCCAACTAGATCATAACAAAGGCAAAGTATTGGACAAACCGGCATTTGATGAAAAGTCAGAGGATCAAAGTTACCATGAATAATTCTGAGGGGCAGCGGGAATGTCTGAGAAAAGTCTATGGCAACAGTTTCTCAGACATTTCTCCGAAAACCATATTATAAAGATTCATCATCTAGGCACCATGAATATCTAAAATATTTACACTTGAATTGAATAGAAAATCTTTATAGTCTGACCGACCAACACTGCCTTACCATGACCATGGCTAAAAACAGAGTTCTGCGACATATGTGTTGACTTTTCTCTAACACTTGATTAATATTGGATAAATCATTCTTTCTAATAACTAAAAAGTTTTTAAAAATGTAAAAAAATTGTCTAGTTGAGGCCCTGTTGGCGCATTTCACATGTTTACGGGGTCACAAGTCCAAAAAGTTGGGAACCAGTTTATTGTTTAGCAAAAAAAATAACTAGTGTTTTATCTCAAAATTACAGTATTTGAGTAAATATAGTTACTTTTCACCACTGTACATCAAACTTGAATCAATATCAAAAGACAGAAGGATAATCCAAAATAAAAATACAAAGTTATAAAGCTGAATAACTGTGTGTGCACGGTGTGTTTTTAAATATTGCTTTCATTTCATGCCAGCGAGGACAGCGCAAGATGAATTGACAGTGACGGCGGAGCCAAATGGCATCGCGAAGAATTGAGAGCATTAATAACAAACCGAATCAAATATTAAATTCATTCAAAAGAGGATAACACTCGCGATGACAGCGCAATCAATCCACGTTTTGGCCTGATCTATTATGTAACAGCTCAGACAAAAGAACACAAGCGACGGAAGAAGTCGATTTCTCGTCCGCCGTGGAGCCCATCTTCTTTCTTTCTGTCCTCACTCATTTGTTCTTTTTTTTTCCTCTCTCTTCCTGTTCTTCCTCCCCTGGATCGCTTCAAGTCCATTTTCTCGTTGCGACTTTCAGTATATCACAGTTTTGTGTGCGAGAGCGTGTGCTCGTTTCACGTCTCAGAGTTATTTGCGGTGGTTTATATGTGCCACCAACCGCCGCCGCCGCCACAGTGCAGAGATGGCCTGCTCAATTTCTTTCCTTGTGACAGATTTCATCCTCTACGTATCCATCTTTCTTACCAGCTTGGGCCACATTGCTTCTGAAATAGGAAGAAAAGGTCTTGGCGTTAATGCACAAAGTGACAGCAGATACATCACCTAAATCTATGGTGACTTTTGGCAATACGTCCCACACATGGACACTCGATTTTCATTGTGTGTTTCCAGTTTCCGTATCTCACTCATCACTCCTGTTTCCTCCCCAAAGTCTCTCCCTGGCGCGACAGTGTTTAGATTGCTAATTTTTTAATGTTTTTTTAATAAGGAGATGATCAGAGAGACGGGGAGTTATTCTTTCTAATATATTAAAAGCTGAATATTTACCCCTATTTATTTGCCATT
This sequence comes from Larimichthys crocea, assembly GCF_000972845.2. Lineage (NCBI taxonomy): Eukaryota > Metazoa > Chordata > Actinopteri > Sciaenidae > Larimichthys > Larimichthys crocea. The sequence continues at coordinate 5,899,734 of NC_040033.1, forward strand.
AAATTCTTCTTAATTTGGCTGATTTGAAAGCAGATGGTGACCAATGCACTACATAATGGAAATGTATCTAAAAATGTGAATTCGAGCTATTAAAAGACAAAATTCGGAACATTTGGTTTACCGACATGTTTCGTTTTGTAACCTTAACTCATTTTTCTCACTTTGTTTCAGCCTGTTTTCCACCACCCGACGTTTCCGCCGCCTAAATTGTCCTTTCGAAGTAAATGTTTTGATATAACACTTCCTCACAGTACGTAAGAGGACACCAATTTTGTGCTGATTTTTATGCCATCGTGCTTTCTTTTACATTTATCCTGCAGATTACAGCTAATGGAAGCATCTTGCTTTTGATTTGCCGGTTGGCTTCACTGGGTTGTGACTGGCGGATGAATATTTATCTCGGAGCCAGAAAGAAATAAAAAATAAAAAAATGCTGGAAATCACGGAGGCAGAAACTGGAAGTAAGATGCCTTTGGCTCTCGCTGTGTTCCCAAATGTGCACATTAATTTGAAACCGACTTTTTTTTTCCAAAAATGTTCAAACGTATAGCCTGATATCGGCTCTCTGAATGCAGCTTTGCAAAATGTGATTGATGGCAGCTCTTGTTGTCATTGAGAGTGAATGAGCCTGAAAAGAAACCCTGACTATTATGGCAAAACAGTCTTGAAGATACTGTAGTGGCAGGATGTAAATATGAGCAAAATTAAGGATAAATGGGTAAAAAATAAGATGAGATAAAAAAAAGATTGGAATGTATTCATCCCGAAGGAAAACTGCTCGCATAAAATAGTCAATGTGTAGAAAAACAGTTTAAAGTTGCATCCATCTATATTCGAACAGTGGAAACAATAAAAAAATATACTATGTGGGATATATCTGCAGCTCTCCTTAGCTCTAGGGAGCATTTCAGCATCTTTCAGCTTGTTATTTTGGTTTTACAGCTCCTAACTTCAGTTTTGTTGCCTGCTCTCATCCTCGTTTCTTCCTGCTGCTAATAATGCTGCTACTAATTGCACAGGAACCAAACATCTGGCGAACATAGCAGAGTATTGATCAGCTAAAGAGACAGATATTCTTCTCAGGAACTGGTGGAGACCAAAACAGAGGAAAAAGATGTTCACATGTTATAGCCATATCAACTTTATACATTAATATTTCTTATAGCTTGTTGCAGTGATCTCAAATGGCAAAAAAGAGAAGAATATGCTGCATATATATATGATGTATATATAGAAATGATGGTTGCCAGTCGAGGCAGATGGCCCCTCAGCATGAGCTGCATTCTGCTCGAGGTTCTGCCTCTCGAAAAGTCTCTATAAATAATATAATAAAGAGTTTAGACTACAGGAAGTGTCATGAGATAACTTCTGTTATGATTTTACACTATATCAATAAAATTTGATTGAATCAAGAGTGAATGAAAATGCAAGGAAGTCATCTGTATTATTATAACTTTCTATCTTAAGAAGGAGCATCTATTAGGTTGCTGAAATTTCAGTCGTGGTCCACATTGAGGCTTCTTTGAGGCTTTAAAACTCATCTCATTGTCTTCAGTAGTTGTTCGTGATAGAACAACAAACTTTGTTTGCCAGTGAAGAATGTGAAATGCAGTAGAAAGCCCTGGGAAAAGCTAGGAAGTGGATCGTTTAGTTTATTTTTCACCCTCGGCCGCATAAAGATCGCTGTAAGGTGAACAAATGAACAGAATGTTTTGTGAAATGTGGGACATGAACTAATAGATTTGTGCTGTAACAGAACAGGTCAAGACATCATCTCATAATGATTGCATAGGCCACAGCATGGCTCCTTCTTGCTTTCCCGTCTGTTTATTTTAAAGCCTGACTTGTCGAATGTTTGTGATCATTAGGGTGGATTCTTTTTTTTCTTCTCCTTTACAGATTCAGTTAAATTTCCTGTAGATTACAGGCTGTTGGAGCCATTAGTAAGGAGGGTTTTTTTTTTTTTTCCACACCCTCTGTCTCTCTCCATCACTCTTTGTCCTTGCGGGTGATTAGAATGCACCCTGGTTGTCTGTCTGCTTGCTCATTAATCACACAGCAAGAGACTGGGCCGAACACTAAATATACAGTTTGTCCTCATCTCAGCACTCCACACAAAGTGCTATTACAGCAGAAAACCACACAGGGTCATAAATGACTCATAGGCAGGGCTACGCTTCACTAGTGCTCGTTATAGTAATCCTACCAATACTTGAGGCGTGGAGTGACTTATGTAAAATCCCATTAAAAGCAAAACCTGGATAATAACAGCATTTACCTGTGTTCTGTTTATTATTGCTCAACCTAAATGTGCTCTAAACTTTACATGAACATAATGTATAGAGCAAAACTTCTCCCTTGTTTTGCTACCAATCGTCATCTCCGCGTGAAGCCGGTGAATCTTACGACAAATCTCCCCGCGGTGTCGATAAGAATCAAGTGTATTTGAGTTGATGCCCGAGACGAACTTCCACAAAAGTCTCAGCATCGATACAGAACAACTTAATTGTTGTACTTGATCCATTTTTTTTTAAATGTGGAAACATCGGTTCAGAAGCATCGATTTTAAATTGCAGTGTAAAGCTGACATCCAAATGAGGGTGAAACGGAAAGATTCTGTGTTTGGCTGCTTGGCTTACCGGGATAAGAAATACAGAGGTTTTATTTTTTTTTTTACTTTCAAAGGTTTGTGTTTGAAACCTTCAGTGTTACAAAATCAGCTTTTAGAGTGACACATTTTTGAGAAAAGCAGCACTGTCTAGAGAACTAGTTTGTCTGGTTTGATCACGAGCATCCCTTACAACAGGGGTCTCCAAACTACGGCCCGCGGGCCACATCTGGCCCGCCAAAACAATTGGAGTGGCCCACTTAACGATCCCAAACAATCCCTCTAAACATGGCCTATTTTTCAAAATTGCATTTTCCTATTATAAAATATCCACACTTAATGATTAAGCTTGGCATTCTAATTAAAATCTACCTTATTTATGAACTATTTACAGTACTAGCTAATTCTCATCCCCAATTTTTTTGAAAACCTCATGCAACATCAGGCCCGTGAAATCCTGGTGGAACTGATATGGCCCGCACCGAAAAAAGTTTGGGGACCCCTGCCTTACACTTTTGCTCATTCCTAAAATGCCTAATCTCACCATTAAGCCCCATGCAATGAAGATGCTTGATAATAACTATTCACAGTCAATTCCCTGTTTGGACCAAGTGGCAAAAAACTGCAGTTCCTCAAACGTCCACTTGAGGCTGGCTCCAGAACGAGTCAGTCTCCATAAGTCCCCATGTTCAAATGTCCAACTTCACAGCAGAAATAAACATGTTTACAGCCTGGTACAAAAAACAGTTTTGGTCTCTGTAGCTAATCTCCCCGTTCATGACAACTGTACTGAGGGTGAATTTATATACAACTCACCTGTTCACATTATATTAAGGCTTAAAGTTATGAATCATTTAAAGCGTGGCCGCTGTGATTGACAGATGGGTGCTTATAGAGGTGTCTCATTTGAACACCCAGGCGTCATTCAGCCTTCCTCAGGTCCACCAATGACCCTATACTGTCTATAGTTTGGCCTTTGGTGTGGATGGAACGTATGGTATATATTCAGTTATTCCTTGTCTGAAAGAAATCAAACAGCTTCGTGTTTTCATCTTTAGAGAAGACTCCACGGAAAGTCAGCCGCTATCAACCCAAAGTTAAATCTCAATAACTTTCTCCGAAGCAAACGTGTGACAAAGGATGCAAATGAGGACGTTTTGTTGGATGAAAGGAAGAAACAGCAGACTTGAGTAATAAGGGCAGACAGCGCTCACCACGGTACCAATAAATTTTGACAGTTTTAAAGACGGACGAGGATATTTGTGATTCAAAAGAGAACGTCTATCAAGTTCAACAGACTGCCACCATGCACCAGAACTTCACTTAAATTGGCAACATGCCTGAAGTAGTTAACTAATCAAATACAGAGTCAGGTTAAATAAGGTCTCCCGGGGAGAAAAGGTTGCACTGAAAAGAAACTTTATCAAGAAATGCATAATATCCTGTGACTTCAATGGTATGATTAAAAATAACAAGGACACCTTTTTATATATTCTCCTTTCTCTAATTATTTTGCTTCAGATGGGGCCTCCGCATTCAAAGACCAACCTAAGGGCAGTCATTTACCTGCAACCTAAACTCATAAGCCATTACTGCTGCATGATTCACAAGCAAACATAATGAGGCTGAAGCCGCCGCTTCACTAATGCAATCCAAACACTCCGGTTTAGATATTGTTTTCTGGCTGAGGATTTATCGGCCGAGTGTGTGAATGTTAGCATCAAATATCTGGTCTTTGAGAAATCTGAGAAATCACTGATTAATTAACTCTTGAAGAAAATAAATACATCTGATCCAACAACTGCAGGTGTGAGGCTTAATTGGAGAACGAATCTGTATTTAAGATTCGCCCCGGTCTCTCGGGAGAAAAAAGGATGAGTGATGGACTCATTTCCGCTGGGAAATCTGGGAATCGTGCACCTCCAGAAGGAGCGCACGTCAAAGTCAATTCACCAGTCATGGGGGATTCTACACAGTGTGTTGAAACACTCACTTTGGACTACAAAATTTGAACAGAAATCCCGTGTGACAGCTGAAAGCGATGCAGCTTGGAACGTGGGTGTTTGCCAGGCAGCCGGTTTTAACAAAAGACAAGAATGGGTTACATTAGACGGTTTGTTTGAGCACCCAGGTGGCTTCAGGTCCAACGTCACAGATTTAAACTCCTACAGGTGATGTCACAGATACAACGTCCATGTTTTTATACAGTCTATGATGTAAACGTATTCTGCGAGTGTTGTATTGAAGATTTCAATCACACAGTCGTAGCTCCACAGGCACTATTTGTTTTTCTTTTATAGAAAACAGAATAACACCTTTAGGAAAAATGACAATAAAAATACAAATATACACTTCAAAACTGCTCAAATATGCATCGAATTCAAGCTACCATATTATATTCCAAATGAAAATGAACATACATATACAATTTCATCCAGAAATGCACATATAATCCATGTAAACAAAATAAATAGCACTGTGAATACAGGTGAAATCTCCTACGGTCTGTATAGATATAAATATTCTTCCTACATCACATTGCTGTTACATTATAATTTACCACATTGCTTTTGATTTACCTGTTGGCTGAATGTATAAAAAAACATCAGCCAGTGTGTATTTAAATTCCTCCCTACAGCATGTTTGAATATTCCCTAAACAAGCGTCAATCATATAATGGTTGTTGTGTTTCATATTTTTTCAAAAACAACCTGCTCCAAACTGTTTTCTGTATTTCTCCATCCTGACGGGCTCAAGAGTGTGTGGGGCGAGTTTTCCCTCCAGGTAAATATTCGTCCTGGGCGGTGAGGTGCTGTGTTTTTCCTCTGACAGGTTGTTTGCTCAGGAAGATGTCGGTGGTTCATCTGCAGCATATTTACTTTGAAATAACATTTAAAACTCAACATGGGAACAGTATGTTTCTGCAGGAGCCGGTGGAAAAACAAGCTGCAGAACAAGATGTATTGTACACTGTACGCTGTATAAATATCTGTTACGTCTTCCAGCGCGGTGTCAAGGTTTTACAGTACGCCAGACGAGAAGTGCTGAGCACAGACTGTGCAGTGAGCAATGAATCATAAACAAGATGTCTTATTGACTTATCGACCTTTACGCACATCAGAGTGGTTGCCTGTTTTGTATCCCCTCCTCCTCCCCCATCCCACCACGTCATTTCAATTTGAGCCACAATAATTCTCTGCTTTGCAACTCACATTTCACGCTTGATTTCACATTTCTCTCCACGTTTATGGAAAAAGCAGTTTGTGTTTACACTATTTTACTTACACAATTTACGTTAATCGCCCCGGCAGATTGTTCTTTTCGCCACGGCTCGGACGGCCATAATGTGTTGGGAAGTTGCTTTATAAAAACAGCCGTAACCCTTTGTCACAGATCATCTGGCTTGGTTTCACCTTGGAGATATTATATTTTACACAGTGTAAAGCAAAGGATTCGCTGACATTACACTGTCCACTCTGCAAATATTGGTATATAAAACATGTCATCGCAACATTATAAATAAATCCGCAGACCAACCACTGCTGCAGTTGATGGACAAATACTATAACTATATAAATACAGTTGAATTATTTAGTTTAGAAGAGAAGAGTGGTAGTGGACTGTAGGAGAAAATGATGGTTAACGTTGTCAATGAAAACTCAAAATCTCTTTCCTTGAGTTGAATGAGCAGTGCTGTCCCATAATATTATAAATTTGAACCGCTGACATGAGAAAACTAAAATATCTATCTATTAAAAGATCAAATAGAAAAGTCTTCCCCTTACAAATATCAATACAACATAACCTTGCTCAATTCAATGCACTTTTACTGCTACGGTCTTACTTGGTCTAGTATGATCAGTTGCTTATTTTAGATATTTCTGTGACATTACTGAGTTTGTTTGTGTGCACTTTATGACCACTCTAAAGTTGAGTTCATTTAGATAAGCAGATAAGATGATGGCTGCAGACTCAAGAGAATCTTGGGAAATGTAGGACGTTTCAATGGAGAATGACACACCTACTTAAAAAACATCCTGGATTGATATTATTATCATTTGAACACAAACCTTGGTGTTTCTCGGAACCTAAACAAGCTGTTTGTGTGCCTAAACGTTTTAAGTACGTGGCACGTCCTGTAGTATTGTGTACCTGTAAATAGGCCCATTCAATTCAATGGGTGTAATTGCCACCTCTGGCCACAGTGGTCACTGTTTCGTAAAAGTTAAACAGAATGTGAGACAGAAAGATCTCAACAAAAAGCAGCAGATCATTCCACAACATATATTCTGATTCAGCTATGTATGTTGCAATTCAATTATTATGAGTCTCCCATTTGTTTCTTTTGAAAAGGCGACAGCTCTCATAAGAGGTAAACACTGGGTGTTAAAGTTTCATGCAGTGAAACTTTCTGAACGAATGCTTTCTAAAAAGTTCAGCTCTGACGTGCCCTTCTAAAACAAGTCTGTGGGGGGTCAAGCTGGTCTGGCGCAGACTGGCAGGGCCAGATTCACTTTCATAATGACTTACCAGAGTCTGACCTTACATGTCAGAGGTAAGGTGTGAGGTGGAGTTGGACGTGACATTTATGGGTCATATCTGCTGTAAATGATTGGAGCGCCCTTTGTGGCCACGGTTGGAGTTAATGGGGATGTCAGCGAGAAGGTGAGGTCGCGTCTAACAGTGCAAGAAATGAACACGTGCATATGGGGGGAAAATACATCTGTGTGTGTGTGTGTAGTTAGGCTGATTGTCCTCATGAAGAAGAAGCACTATTAAAGTAGTGAAGAAGTATTTTACTTAAGTGAAAGTATGAATATCACACTGCAGATATACTCAACCATATATAAGTATTAGTCTTGCAAGTACAAGGTTAATTACAGTATCAAATGTAAAAGCACAAATGATTTGTAATGTCTATTATAATATATCATTAGAATGTCTTTACTCATGCTTTAATGTAAAATACAGAAGACTGTAACTAATGATTATTTTCATTACAGATTAATCTGCTGCTTATTTTCTTACATGATTGTGTCACTAGTAGTAGAAGTGTCACCAAACAACACTTATTTGTCCAACCAGTAGTCCAACTTATGAAATCAACGTGGAAGTGTCAAAAACTGCAGTTCCTCAAACGTCCACTTGAGGCTGGCTCCAGAAGTGAGTCAGTCTCCATAAGTCCCCATGTTCAAATGTCCAACTTCACAGCAGAAATAAACATGTTTACAGCCTGGTACAAAAAACAGTTTTGGTCTCTGTAGCTAATTTCCCCGTTCATGACAACTGTACTGAGGGTGAATTTATATACAACTCACCTGTTCACATTATATTAAGGCTCAAAGTTATGCACAAATAACAGCGTGGCCACTTTGATTGACAGG